>NW_028233153.1:0-21870 GCF_057557595.1 Rhyacophila brunnea | reverse complement strand
TAGTTTAAGTAAAATATGCCTTTTTGCATTAAAACATGAATATTTATAATATTAATATTTTTAAGTAAAAGTTTTGTATCTGTTACACCAATTATTCGTTAGTAAAAAAATTCTGCATAATAATATCACCTACAAAGAGTAAAGAATATATTTATGTATCATCCCAATTTGCAATATGAATTAGATGTAAATTACGAAGTGTGTGTAACTTTTTGGATCATTTTATATATGAGATACTAATTAAATGCATTAAAAGGTATAATATATATATGAATGAGGCAAGCATCATTTTTCTATAAGACATTTAGAAATTCGTTGATAATATTTTTTTTATTGTTTTATATTCAGGTACTTATGATAAACAGAAAAAAACTGCGCATAATATCGAGAATTTTTTTTGTAATATTAGGTAAAAAATCATAATCTTTATGTTCTATAAAATCCACTTTTTGCATATTTCATCATGATCCTTAATAAAAAATATTATAATACCACTATGATAGTGTAATATTCTTTATGAAGATTCAAAGAGGGAAATATTTATAATAACAAATAATTTAATCAAATATATTATAAACATACATTTAATGATATCTATTTATATCAGAATAGTTATATACCCATATAATCTAATTAAATCAAATTCATTGTTTCTTCTGGGACATTCATATATTTTACAGATACGATTACGCCATGCAATCATCTTTTTAAGTACAGGTTTTTTTCAGTTCAGGTTAAGTGAAATTTATAGAAAATTAGCTACTAAGTGCAGTATTCACAGTAAAAGTTCATATTTCTAAGCTAAAATACAAATTACATATAAAAGATTTTTTTATATGTATATTATAAGAGAAAAACGAAACCCCGTAAAATACATGCAGAAAAGAAATTCAACAAAAATTTTTAATATCTAAACTTATATTCAGTGTTTAAAATATATGAAGATCTACATCGAGCCTTTTTTTTATAAATGTATGAATCTTCTATATCGTACTCTACTTCCTCTATTACTTCTTTATATCGTTTCACATTTTCTACTGTATTTATATTCAGTAATGATTAAAAATAATAGTACTAATTTATTTAGAAAGTTTATAATTAGTATTTTAATATAGTTAGAAATTTCATAGCAGGATTCAAGTTTAAAAAAGATCGTATGGATTCTTTGTATCTTCTTCAAAAGATTCCGAAGTTAATATTTTTATAAAAGGCTAATTAACCAAATTGCTTATAATTTTTGAATCTCATACAAGAAAGTTTACCTAAAATACAATATACGGCGAGAAATTTTGCAACAATAGCAATATGAACAAAAAAAATATTTAATAAAAAATTAATAAAAACAGTTATAGGCTGTGATCTTCATTATTCTATATATTCATATTTTTTGTTATAGTCTCAGAACTTTTTCTATAACTTAGTTAAATATGATAATCCATGCATGAACATAAATTTCGAGGCAGCAAATTTATATCTACTTATACACAAAAAATGCATTATCCAAAACCTTATGGTCAAGGATTTTTGTGTCCATAAATTTGCTTCTCTACTTATTGATCTTTTTTTTAATTACAATATTTCGTTAGAAGTTTTAATGGCATAAATTTATATATATTTTGTCCGGAAATTTCACATATGAGGCCTATGTTTACATTTATTTCGTGTCTTTTGGCTTGACAACATGATTAAAAAATCCAAATAAACAACCAAAAAATCGTTTATATCACTTAGAACATGTGTCATATGTTCGATTAAAAGCGGAAAAACAGACTACACTGAGCAAAACAGGTCAATTCAAATTTTCGTTTTTTTATATTGATGCATTTCTGCACGTTGTTTCCTAGTTTTACTGGTGCAATATTTGATTTCTAGCAAAATATTCTTCTACATGCTTTAAATTAGTTTAGCTTACGCATAATAGTATAATTTATTTATGTTATTTTATGTGTTCTATTTGTAATTATCTTCTATCAAATAAATTTTTTTTATAATATTATCATTAATTTATCCATTTCTATCTTTTTCGGTTCTATTTGTATCATTATCATATAAAATTATTTATGATCAACTAAAGTTTAATGATATTCAAAAAAAATTCAATTTTTTGATAGGGGAAAAAGATACGTAGATGTTTTAAATTCGGTCACTTCTATTGAAAAAAATTCAAATATCAAAATAATACAGTTTTATTTTATAATATAAACTGGAAAATTATAGGTAAATATATAATCAGATAATATTATTTAAATCTAAAAAAAATCATAATGCGGTAAAGCATAGAAATTTAACAAGATGGTACTGTTTTCATATATAATAATATATATGAAAGACTTCTTTAGTATAGATTATGTTTTACTTAATTTTATATAGCTATTAGTAACTTTTAAATATTCTTATATTTTTTTCCATTTAGTATGTTTTGTTTTTATAAAGAAAATTGCTACATTGTCATATATAGTTTCTCTAATCACATGGTAATATTTATAAGCTGACTATTTATCTGATCTAGGAAATTAAAATAGAAAAATTTACATCTAAAATCATATCAGCATACATGTGAAACAAAAAAGGCATATTTCGCATATAGTAAAACTATATAGTATTTTGCAAAATTCAAGTTTTATTTTTTTTTCTAGATTGTAAATATAAAACAAAAAGGTTTCGGTTTTTTTTTTAGATTATAAACTTCTTTTTAATAAACTAAAAACACGTTTAAAGACATTAAATTACAAAAAAATCTTTTTTTCTTATATAATTTATATAGTTAGTAAAACTTTGTGTGTTTATTTATGAGATATACTCAAACCGATAAAAAAAGCTAGACTAAATAGCAAACGAAATTACAGTCAAAACATCTTTTTTTGAGCGAACATAGCAGATAATTATTTTGTTGCATATCAAATACGTGTTTAATATATTTATTAGATAAATTATGTAAAAATAAAAAAATTCTTAGCTCATATAACAAGAGTAATGACTTTTTCGATTGAAGAAAATATTTTATCATCTATACTCACATTTATCTTCGTTTGTAGTAATTCAATGCAAAAGCATCTGAATTATAAACACAGATAATGAGAAAAATAACAAGAATGGCATAAATCAATTTAATTTTTGTAAAAAATGTTGGTAAACCAGACAAACTGCAGTTTTCATATGTCAAAAACATTTTGAAATTTCTAGAATGTGCCTTAATTATTTTAATATTTTATCTTTTTTATTTCACTAATCGGTTTCTTTCACATTTAACCTAAATTTTTCAAGGGTAGCAAATATATTTTATTAGCATATAAAAATATTAGGAGCATTTTATTATTCCAAAAACACGTTTTTTTATTTTAACGCTGGATTTTTGATTAAATAATATATCTATTGGTAAGAACATGCTTAAAAATACGATAAAATCTTCTTTGCATTATCAGTCTAATGCGTTATCGATGAAAATGTATTTTATTGTTACATCAAGATTCAAAAAAAGATAGACACATGGTAATATCAGAATAAAATAATAATATATTTTCATTTAAAATATTCTATCATGATATATATTTTTATAATAAATATTTCATATCTAAAAAAATTGATAGGTTCTAAAATATATATCAATTATTCCAAGATTTTGTTTTATTTTGACAATAATACGATTTAATCTTTCATATAAATCATTTAAATTTTTTTTGTATAGAAAAGGTGCGATTAATGTATATAAATCAAATATAACCAGCATTTTCTCATGGGATGAAATTACGCTGTAAAAAATATGTCTAGCATTAATTACAAAAAATTGACTTTTTATTTTATTAAATTCGTTATTTTAGATTATATTTTTTATTATTATCAAGAATAAATTTAAAAAAGTGAAGAATATATTTTACATTCAAAGAACATCTCTTTTTTATCAAAAATCATCAGCCAAAGAATTAATATATTAAACTGTATAAAAACAGATGGTATGACTTGGTGTACTTATAATAAAAATACTATATCGAACTGTTTTTTCATCGGCTGAAAATCACAGAAAACCATATAACGACATCAATAGATAATTTTTATTTTTTCCCAGTATGATTTCTTAGAATATATTTTATTATTTAGAAGGGTATATTCATAATTTTTTCCTGAAATGCATCAAACATATGCAACAAAAACAAGTGGGTTGGTATTTATTTAAAGAAGATAAAAAAATAGTTCTAATTATATTTTTATTAGATATTCCACACGTTAAAAACACTCTTTATCCGATATAAGTTACATAGATTGCAGTGAAAAAAATCATTTAATAGGTTTTTTATACAAAAAAATATATAATATTTATTTAGAGAATTTTCTCCTATTGGAAAAGATAAACCCTATGTTGACTATCTCTATTTCACAACCCGATAACAAATTGAAAGACAATAGATTCCCATGTGATTTATATATTATATGACAAATATCGATTCGTCATTTTATGATTAAAACAATTCTGTCTCAAACAAAGTACATATGTTTTTAAACATGAGGGCACAATTTTGAAATAAAAGACATAGTTTGAATTAATACGTTGACTGAAATGAAATTTTAAATGATCTATGGATTTATTGTGTCTCATTCCTGTTCATTTCAATCCTTTTATTATAATATATAGTTCATTCTATTTTTCTATAGTTATTTACCATTTCTGTATGGCATCAAATGAATTTTCTTTATAAAAGATTTTTATTTGATACTTTTGTTTTAATATTTGTTTCGTTTATTTTATTGGTATTATAGTAATGCGAACAAAATATTATGCTCAAAATATGGAGCATTTTTTTATGTTATGATCTCAATATTTAACACGCTTTTATTATATCCGAAAATTCAAAATATATATAAAAACATATAGTCCGCAATTTTATGTAGAAGATCATTTAATGAAATATACTAAAGCTTAAAAAAGGCAAATAGCGTTAGATTTGAAAGGACAAGGAAAATCCCATACTACAAAGTTGACACTACTACTCTCCAAACTATTAATATGATAATAGGGACAATTACATCCACCCAGAATCCCAAGAATATGTCCGATGTTGCAATTTTGCTACAAACCGCACAACAGACTTACAAACGCCTCACAACACAACCGAGAAAAGACAACATATATTTTAAAAAAAAATCGAAAAAATTGAGCTTTTAGAAAGAATAAGAGATGGACTAGAATTATATAAAAATAAAAGCAGTGAAGTAAAAGAAGAAGAATTAAAAAATCAAAAAAATAATGCGGTCAAGAAACATGATCCTAGACATAGATGATCATCTTAAAATTGTGTTAAATATCTATACAGAAAATATTAGAATATTGCAGAAAAAAATAGAGCAGTACAAAAAAAAGATGTGACTTCACCATAGAAAAAAACTTCTTTGAGCTATATAGAAGACTTTTTTATAGAGGATTGACACAAAACAAAAATTATGCAAACGAAGCTTCAGATGAATAAATCAAAAATTTTTGGATGAAAATGTGGGAAAAAGGAACGGAAAATCAGAACAAAAATAATTAAAATGATTGCCTATGCCCAATTCTACTTGCCTAAAAACAGGTAAAATTTGCTTCATAACAGAGATTGAATTTGATAATATAATAAAATCACTGCCAAATTGGAAAGCTACTGGACCAGATGGAATCTTTAATTTCTTCATTAAAAAAATGACGAGTCTTCAAAATTATATATATCAGATCATATCAGATAAATGTTTAGAAAAATAAAACCGGGAAGAAGGTTTTATTCAGGCACTACATACCTTATACCGAAGAAGATTTCAAGATAGGTATGAATTTTGACCAATAACATGTATGTCTAATTTATATAAATAAACAACAAAAGCGGTTTCAAAAATCATCCAGTATGAAGTGGAGACAAGAGAATTAATCGCAGAAAATCAGTTAGGAACAATAAGGCGCCTTCAAGGAGCAAAAGAACAAGCTCTTATTAATATTGCGATAAATAAAGAGGATGGAAATAATATACTTACAGCGTGGATTGATGTAAAAAAGGCATTTGACTCAATAGAAAATAACTACCTACATGCATGTATTAAAAATTTGAATCTACCAGCATGGATAACATCTTTCATAAGAAAGATTATAAGTAAATGGAGTATATCGTTAAGGTTAAACGGAGAAGAAATCATGAATAAAAGAATAAATAAAGGAATACTACAGGGAGATAGTCTGTCACCTTTTTTATTCGTTCTATGTATTGACCCCTTAAGCAGAAAATTAAATGAACGCTTTCCAGGGGTAAGTGTACTGAACGATGAAAACTCATATACAACAAATCACCTACTCTTCATAGTTGACCTCAAATTAATATCAAAAACTCCAGAAACACTTAAAATCATGACAGACGAAACACTAACTTTCTTTAATGCAGTAGGCCTTGAAATAAATAAAAACAAATCAGCCACTAACCATGAAATATGTGCAGATGTAGCAGTATTTATAGAAGGCCCGGCAGCCTACAAATATCTTGGGGTAAATGAGAATAGCAAATCAGAGCTAAAGCAAGAAACTATAGATATAATTGCAGAACAAATATTAAATCGAATAAGAAATTTATGTAAGACTAAACTTAATGCCGGGAATTTATTTAAAGCCATTAATGAACATGCAACGTCACTCATAAATTACCACATAGGCGTATTAAAATTAGAACTTGAAGAATACATCAAACTTGATGATAAGATAAGAGATATTTAAAACGAATTTTCCATTCACCTCCAGCCTAGTAATAAACAAGATTATATATAAAGAGAAATGAACTAGGACGTGGGCTATGTAATATCAGATTTAAAGCTGAGAACTTGCTCTACCAGCTAAAAAAGCTAAAAAACAGTAAAAACAGCTCACCGAGGAGGTCCGCAATTCTAAAAGTAGAAAAAGATAACAAGACACATCTTTCACTAATTGAAGAATACCTTATGAATAAATATCATGCTAATATCAACGACATCGAAACACTGGAGAAAAAGCAGCAAGAAAGTTTATTGTGTAAAATAAAAGAAAAACCATTACACCAAAAACTTTTTGAAGCTAAGAATAATGATATGGTTGATATTGTTGGTTCATCAAGATGGATAAAGGATGGCAACATTAAACAAAGTGAAGAAAATATATTATGTTTTATTCAAGACAGAAATGTGTTTTTCGGTGTGAGGATAAAATGCCCATACTGTAATGAAGCTATGAAAACAATTGATCACCTTGCAACAAGATGCAAGAAAATGTTAGGGCATGATTACGTGCGATAACAGCATGAAATCGTAAGATGTATTCATTTCCTCCTATCAAGACGATACATTTTCAAGAAAACCAAAAGATCAGAACACAGTCAGTACAAGAGATCTGTGAAAACGAAAATGCAGAAATAATCTTTGACTCCGGAACAATACAGATATTTGAATCAAACAAAATAGACCTGATATTTTTAAATACGATAGAAAAGAAAATATGATTACGCTGATCGAAATAGGTATAACGAGCCTTGATAACTTGACTGAAGTTGAGAATGAAAAATATAGGAAATATGACATCTTGGCAGATGACCTTGGTTTAATTTACAAATGCAAAACAAGAATAATACTATATGTGATGACTTGGGATGGGGTGGTCACAAAATATCATAAAAAATATGTTAAGGAGTTAAAAATACCGGACGAAGTAGAAGCATACATGCAAGCTCTCACACTCCGCAAGACAGTTGCACACATCTCATTTGAGAGAAGAAGAGCAGTTAATGAAGATAGATCAGAGGAAGGTGTCAAAAGATGCATTAAGGAGTTGTGCAATATTCCCAACGCGCTGAACACGTCTAAATAGATAAAATCGATTTTTGAGAAACTTAACCCATAATTAAATAAGAATAGTCCGCAATTAATTTATTAAGATACAAACTTATAGATTTAAATCTTGTGACTTTAGGCTTATTAGGGCCAAGGAAAAAAATAAAATTAATTCAAATAGACGCAAAAGGTATTGTTTAATGTGTTTACTCATCTTATTTGGCAAAATTTTAGGCTTTTATCCTTTAAGTTTTAGCCAAATTAAGATTTCTTGAGTAAAATACATTTAAAAATTACCTTTTGAGTATATATTTGAAATAATTTTTATTACTTTTTATAACCTTTGGCCATAATAAGCTAAAGTCACAAGATTTAATCTATAAGTTTGATTTTGATTTATTGAATAAAAAAAAAATTAAACAATGTACAGTATCATATTATATAGCGATGCAAATATTATTTTAAATTCATTCTTTATACATAAATAGATATTTTTATTCAGGTATCAGAGTTAACACTATAGTAATGCATCTATCGCTTTTCGTGGGATTTAAATTTTTTTCTGTAATTTATGTATATCTCAAAATAATTAGTGGTATATATAAATAATAAAATGTAATATATTTAAAAAAATTATTTAATAGATGTATTTTCATTTGATTTTTTTTATGTTTAAGCATGATGCTTATAAAATATAGCACCTTATCACTTAATTCGATTTGGAATAGCTATCTAATAGGCTGATTTTTTCAGTACATTTTAGATGAAATCAGCTAAATATTTCGTTGATAATTATAAATTTGATTTATTTTACTTCAAAAAATACGATCCTGTCGCTTTTCTTGAATGAAATTAATTCAAACTAGTTAGAAAAACTTATATTTTATTGATCCACAACTGTATAAAATATCACAACATGATTGCATTGTTCACATAAAAAAGGTTTAATTAGAATATATTTTCAACAAATAAGTCTTAATATTCCTTCCCTTATTAGGAAATATATACGTGAATTAAATTAATAATAATCAAATACATAAATTTTTATAATGACGTGAAAATAAAATTTCCTAATTGAGACTTTATGCAAGATCAATATGTTTGGAAAATAGAATCATCAAATGAGTTCTTCGCAAAACATTATCTATAAAAGAACAATTTAATTAACTTTATAATGATTTATTATATATATATTGTTTTTGTGGTTGTCTTACACACAACCTATTTACATAACAATAAAGAGAAAAATTTCTGCTTTCTTTTGATTTGTCCATTTAGTTACAAAAAATACACAACAAAAAAAAAGAGCAAGCCTGTAGAAGTAGGTAAGAAGCATGTTGCTTTGAATAAAAGGAGCAACAAATTAGAAAACTTTAGGCCTATAAACAAGGAAGATGAAAAGCTCTCGGAGAAAAAAGAGGGAGAGCAAGAAGTGAGAACAAGGGGAATTGAAATTATTTCCTTTATTTTCATTGAAACTATAATGATTTTTTTACTGGTGATGATACTTAGGAAAAGAATCAAAAAATTTCTAATTTTTTTGAAAAATAAAATTCGTATGATTTTTTTTAAAAAGAATGTAGAACGGCCAGAGGATCGTAAAAAGCGGATTTTAGATGAATATTGGAAAATTTATTTAGAAAATTAAATAAATTAAATATTTAAAAAACTATACCAATATTTTTTTTATGAAAACAAATTGTTTTTTATCTAACTTAAAAATAATGAAATATATTTCAGAATTTTTTATTTTATATTTATAATATTATAAAATGCAAGCCTAAAAGCGTATTCATATGACTAATAAAAATGACAGTATGATATTTATTTTTGCATCAAACAAGTGTAATCTATTATTTTGTAAATATATATAAAGTGATAAATAGATAAATGTCGAATATTAAATGGTAAAATTATTATCTTAAAAAAGTTATATGTATACATATAAACATCTTTAGATATAGATATATCATAAAATGATAATTTATGTTCAATAAATCACAATGTGAATACATACAGGTAAAAAGGATGTTTTGAGAGTGAGAAAACATACATTAGACTATTGCACAAACTCATGTTTCTTTTGATACCAGGTGATGTGGCTAAACAATATTAAACTACGTTATATACTTCATAGTAATGCTGTTAAGTATGAATTTCTTCATTATAAGGTTATTACTTTTCGTGGTGCATACAAACAAACTTTTTCAATAAAGTTAAGACTAACACATCGACACAGTTAATTTATATCATATTTGATTTAGAAATACCAAAAGTACTATAGAAAGCGATAGATGAATAATGTATTAGTTCGAAATAGTAACAAAGTCTTTGCCTGAAAAATACCTTCTTTTTATGAAAAGCTATTTATATTAAATCACAATTTAAAATTTCAAAGTATACTATGTTGGAAAATGTTATTAATATTAATATAAAAGATTAATAATCTTCATCTTTTGATCAAACAACTGAGGATATCTTAAACATACAAAAAGACAATAAAGAATATAATTACATGAAAATGACAATTGATAAATGCATCTGGATTTGACAATTTACTGCTGAATTGTCCCAGTTTTATATGTCGGGCTAGTATAAATGGATTGAAATTCTTTTGTATTGACTTCTATCGGTACTGGCGTGACTAAAATCCATGGAATATCGAAATACATCTATATGATAATGATAATATGATCAACTAGACAATATTTTCTATATCACCTTAATCAGTATATTACATGAAATAAATATTCTTCTTCTGGCAGATTTTATCAAAAGGTTCAGGGCTGTAAAATGAAATTTGAATATACTATAGAGCTTGCATGATAACAAGCTATATATGAAATTATAAAAAAATGATGAGATTTCTCTTTTTTTAATCAATTATAATCGTGATTTTGTATTAGTACCTCTGATGATTATATTATTTGGTATTATATCATTTAAGTACACAAGTATCGAAATTTATATAACTTTTTATGTATATGCGGAACACGATATAAAATGAGCTATATTTGCACGTGATTTTTATAAGATTTAAAAAATATAGATCTCTCAAAAATCAGATTTCATATATAAAAATAACTCTAAAATTCAAAGTTTTCTGGAGTTTTTCGATCTAAAAATTTTACTAACCATCTTTTATTTTATAAAAACCATTTTTCAAAAATTCTAGTCAAATCCAACCTAAGTAATCAGTTCCTATACCCGTTAGTAATATCAATTGTAATTAAAACCAAATTAAACTACACATAAACAACATTTTGTTACTTTTTTCATGATAAAACCTTTTTTAAATATTTAAATCTTTTTATATGTACTTATGGCATGTTTGATTCTATTAATAGAATATATATCATAGATAAAATATTGGATATGCACATCCGGTTGCAGTATCTCGCACAAAACAACCATAAGCATCCCTTCTTGAATTCCAATTTTTTTTTTACTTTTGAAAACATAAAAAGCGACATAAATAAGTAAAGTAAAATTTATTTTATAAATATTTTTCTTGGTTCTATCATAGGCTAAAATTTATGGTTTTTGATTTGACCAAGTTTGTATAATCAATGTCATTCTTGATCACAAAAAAATTACCAATGAAATATTTATATAATTCTAATAATGCTATTTATTCTATCGATACATTCGCACAGTATTTTTTTTTATTAAGTAAAATTTGATTTACAAATTTAGACATTTATATATTTTGTAATTTGCCTGTTATATGTCCTTCTTCATTCATGATGTTTATGTATATTTTTTAATAGCTGTTATTTTTAATTGAATGCAAAAATAAATCTTATTATATATGCTCAGAAGTCACAGTTAACAATTTAGTTGTACTTTGAGATTCACAGCACATATCGATTGTAGGAAAAAAGTTTGCGAATGTTAACAAAAAAAAACTAAGGCCTGAGTTAAAAACATAGCAGAAAATATTTATAGGGTTAGTTTAACTATATATTTTGTAAGTGATCATTGATACAGAATGTATAGATTTCTTGTATTTCAAACTGTAAAATTTTTTTTGGTAATACCTTTTATTTAAATCTTTTTTTATAACATACAACGGTAAATATAAAAATTTAAGTAGATATAATGTAATTATGTGGTGATTGAATTATATGAATATTATGTTCGCATAAATTATATTTATTATTGTCTTCAATATTCAGGCCTGATAATTACATTAAAAATTGATATCGATCATAGGTGACATGTGATAATTACGACGTTTTTTATATTTATAGGGTAATTATTTAGTTTAAATTTTAGTTCTTGTTCTTAAGCACAGATTGCTTTTTTCCCTGCGCAAACAGCGTATTTATACATTCGGTTATCTTCCTCGCTTCAAAATCTGACTCAATACCTCTACTCATCTCGAGAACTATTAATTCAAGGGTTCTTCACAATCCCAAGTTATAATTTAAATAGTTAAACTAAGTAGTGTTTTTTATTTTTGGGCCAAATTTTTACATAATACTTATGTTTTTGTTCTCTGGCACAGCTTGCTTGATTCTCTTTACGCAGGGCGTATTTATACTTTCGGGTATCTTTTCCTCTCCAAATTATTCTTTAATCCCCCTATTTCTTTCGAGACCTATATTCTCATGAGTTTTTCTCAATCTCATGGTTTTTATATTATTTAAAAAATAGTATAACATATATAAAATTTATAAATAAAAAAGTATGATGTTATAGCAAAAAATTGATAGGATTTAGTTCGTACATAGGATGATAAGAAAAAATTAACTTTTTTTTAAAATTGCTTTGACCAAACTAAAAAAAAAAGACGCATCAATTGTTTGCATTATATATATAAAATTTCCATCGTTCATATTCATTAATAATGTTGCGTAATTATCATTTCAAATTTGCTATTTGGCAGTAAAAATGCATCATCAACCAGCAATATATATTGAAATCAAAATTTAATGTCCAATACAAAAAAAAATCCGCTATTGCATCTATTTGTAATTAAAACTATAATTGATAAGATCATATAGAAAAGTTGTAACTTTTGATAGTGTTCCCTAATTTAATGTGTGGCCGTAAAAATACAAGTAGTATTATATATATAATAGACATAATGTGCTCAGAAGTGTTACAAATTAAAACAGAATATACTCTTAGCTTTTCAACCCAGTGTGTAGAGGCTAAAAGAATAGACAGACAAACATTAAATTTTTTTTTTAGAAAAGAAAACGAAGATGTCATATTTTTTTTTGAAAAACACAAAAACATTTGAAACTTAGAAAAATATACTGCAATATCTTCTAAAATTGCATAAATTACAAAATAATACCATATATAATATAATTGGCCCAAAATTTATATAACATCATGTGATGTGAATTCCATATTAGACCTTGTTTACTAAAGATGAATTAGAAAATTAGTGATTTACTATTGTTATTATCATATATTTTTTGATTTTGTGTTTTAAGTCGACTAATTTTCTTGAGTAGTGGTGGGTACATTAAGTTTTGCCAAAATTGATTGGATGGATCATAGCCAATCTTTTTATTCCATTTGCCATCACATTAATTGGAATATATATTTGAAATAAATAGAAACTGAACTTCTTTTTTTGTAAATATGAGATTTTTATACCATTTCAATCTAGTTATGTTCTACAATTTATACACGATTTCTACAGAATATAGTCAGGGTTTGCAGATGTTTAGCATTCAGCTATATTTATATGATAATCTTTTATGTGTAGACGAAATGATATTTAAAGCGTTAGTGAATACTAATTTCAATGAATCATCAGATTCAGAAATTAATTGTTTACTGAACCTTTTTTTATTTATATTTGACGATGAATATAAAGATTTATGTTTTGTGATAAAACAAAAGATCTTAAAATTTGATATAGTACGTAAAATTAAATATCATATAGAACAAACAGAAAAAGCTTTCAAAAACCTTAGTTATGAAAACGAGAAAAAAATATGGAGTAAATACCAGAAAATACTAAATTTAGAGCCTTCAAACTCGTCATATGTTTACTTTGCTTGTGCATTAAGCCATATTATTGTCGGTAACAGCCAAGTTACAATGATTAATATTTTAAAATTAGCTAGACACGGGGTTTGTATGATTCCGACAAAAAAAATAGATATCAATAAAATTGGGACAATCAGAAAACTAGAAATATCCATCCCAACCGGATATTCTTTTATAATTGATGATGAAATAGATATCACCACAAATTTAGAACTAATTACCGAGGAACTTATAAAAATTAGTCCAGAACGAGAAAAAATAATTATATTCGAGCTTGCTATCACAAATAAATTAAAAGAATTAATTTATTGTTATATTAGAAAAGTCAATGAAAGAAATTTCGGTTCGGAAAGTCTAAAAATTATCCAAGAATATTGTAATGAAATAAATACAAAAATGAAAAACATATCAATATTTATAGAGATTTTTGGTAAGTTATTAGAGGATTGTGATGTATATGAAAAATTAAAAAAAATAAACAAAAAGATTTGTTACTTTGTCCCTATGATCATTTACTCTGACATGAAAGAATTTTATAATGATACGCAGAATTTCGGTATGAATACATTAGAAAACCCCAATTTAACACCTCTAAATATGCTTATTGAGCTGAGCGATGTACAAATAATGTCAAAAAAATGTAAAGACAATAATAAAAAAAATGTATATAATTTTTCATTTGGTGGATTCGAATTTGCATTTTATGATTATAATTGAGATTACACAGAAAATATAGGTGAAAATATAGACAAATTATAAATACATAGTAATCAAAAAGCAAACAGATCGCGAGAAAATATATTTTAACCTATTCACGACAAATATAAAAATAAATTAGGATACTAGAAAATAATTACATCTTTGTCCTTTTCAAATTAATTTTCCCAAATACGATATATAAATTTTATAAATCGAAAAAATAATTTTATTAAATTTACCTAGATAAAAACAGAAATTTAATCTTAAAAAATCTTATATAAATAAAAGATACATAAGGATAGCATATATACTCTCAAATATATATATAATTCAACTATGCAGAAATAATTGTGTAAAGATATTTTTACAATCGATTTTTTTTAAATCTTTATTTTATATAAAAATAGTAATTCAAAGGTTAGTTAAGATCCAAACTTGTTAAATACGATGAAAATCTGTGTTTTTATTTATCCATGTATATAATGGATCAATTTCACCTTAAAAATTTTAAAAGATGTTTCTGCACTCACCACGACTAAAAAATCATATGTAATATATATAGTATTTACTTTAAGTGAACCTAATTTTCCACATATATTATAAAATCTCAATGTTAAAATGTAAATCTCATTAATTTATTATGAATACACTTGTTCATTTTTAATTTATGTCAAACCTCCTAACATTTCTATATTAATAAAATCGTACCTTGACCGTAGCATCTTCATAAAAACTTTGTTATATATATTTTGATCTCGTCTCATGCGTTCTTCAGGTATATTAGATTATAAAACAATCATAAAAGAAGAAATTTTATTATTTTTGGATTTGCTATCATTTACGAACCTAAAATATTTGTTTGAAGTTGATAAAACAAACACCATAATGACTAAGATATGTGTTTTAAATATACTTTAGCATAATAAAATGCTTTGAATATTAAAATACCTTCAATTCAAATAAAATATTTACGTTCCGAAATACTATAATATGTAAAGATTTTTTAATGTTCAGAATATTTTTAAGGTAATATATATTTTTAACTCTTAAATTTATATGTTCTTTGATAATAAAAGTTTAAAAAACAAGACATTTAGTTTTATTTTATATGCTATCTAGAAAAATGAAATTCATCTAGTAAAATCGATTTTTTTGATGCTACTGAGTGTTTTTGTCAGATTTTTTCTTATATGGGTAAAAATATACCTTTATATTTATATTTTTGATCTCAAAAATATTGTATATTTTTACATACAACTAATAAGAAAAATTATACTTTAAGAGAAAAGAACTAGAACGTAGATTAAATATATATAAGTTAAAAAAGAAAGAGAATTTACCAGGTATACAAAATCAAAGCCAAGAAAGTGGATAAATAACCAGAGAATCTGCAATATTACAATTTAAGTACGAAAGCGCACCCATCTATTCCTAAAAAATGATTTCTGCAATACAAAATATGACCTCGATGACATAGATCTTTCAGCGCTTGAATACAAAAACAAAAATTAGTTTATTGTATAGAACACAACAAAAAACACTACATCAAAAACTCTTCTATGTGAAAAAAATTCTACGTTTGAAATATTAGATACTCAAATTGGCTACAAGATTAGAATATCAATCCATTAGAAGAAGCTAGGTTCTGTTTTATTCGTAATTGAAATATTTTGTTTGTTGAAAGATCAAGATGTCTGCACTGCAACGAATCTTTGAAAACAGTCGATCACTATGCAAGGAGATGTAAAAAAATTCTGCGATGACTATACACACAACGAGAAAAGCTTATGTCTTCCTATTATGTTGATGAAAAAATACAATTTTCACAAACCTGATACAATACGCAGTCATTTTTTGCAAGAAATAATATAAAACGAATTCACGGAGATCAAAGATGATACAAGAATTATAACAGACATTATGTTATCAAATGAGAGACCTGGTTTTTTTGTAAATGATTAAAAGAAGAACAGCATTACTCTGATCAAAATTTGCGTGACATGTTTCGACAATATAAACATAGTTGAAAACAAAAAATTGAGATAATATGAGCTATCAAAAATATTCTAGTGCAAGCATAAATTATCACATATTTTATAACATGAGACGTTACGGTGACACGTAATCATGAAATTTTCCTAAATGAACTAGATGTCACGAACCAGATCGAGGCATATATGCAAACCTTGGGATTGAAAAAACAGTTGAATTTATAGATCACTATATAATAAGAGTGTGCAATAAGACTTTGGAGAGAAGATGATAAATGAAATATATATACGCTGTGCGCTCAGGGAATCAAGAAAATTGTGCTTGAGAAAAAAACTAAAATTATAACTATTAATTAAGCCAATAAATTCGAATAAAAAATAATTAACATAAAACTAATATATATATTTATTATTTTAATAGTATCAAGGGCACAACAATGATTGCATGCTAACAATATGTAAAATTAAACTTAGCAAAGCAAGGAGTTTAAGACCCATAATTTTTCTATATAGGTTATATTGCACCTTTTTTATGCAAAGCAGCTTTATTTTTGCAAAAACATATTAATTCATTCATTATACATCTAGTGATAAAACTAATAAACAGAAGATTATGCTGATATACACTTTATGTGCCTGTTAACATAATATATAAAAATGGATTATATTTAGTCAGATAATGTATATTAAGTGAATGCACAAATTATCTTTACTCCCATTTGAAACTATTCCACAGAATTTTAAATTCCCCAATAAAAGTTTACCTGCTTTAGATTGCATATGTATAATTTTGTATAATGTTTTACATTATATATGACATGAAAATTTAAAATTCATATGCAAAAATCAAAGAAAAAACCTTGCTTAAGAAATATGTATTTTTGAAAATTGTAAAAACTAAATGAAACTTTTAGAGTTTAGAGTTTTATTTAAAATAAAAGATTTAATACGAACGAATTTGACTCATCATACATTTAAAAATTTGATGCATCGTATAAAAAAGTTCTGTCATTTTATATCTATCAATAACTCTAATAATGATTTATAAAGAAAACATTAATTTTTTTACAAGTATAATAAACGTACACTTCCATTGGAAAACAGCATCAAGGATGGAGTTATATTTATTTATACTTTCCATAATACAAAATTTTTTTAACAAAAAGAACAGACACAGTCCTGTTATCAACAAAGATAATATTTAGAGACAATATTTTCTATTTACAATGAGAAAGTTGCCTACATACTTCATTTGTAAAATTTATATTTAAATTTATAAAATGACTATATTAAAAAGCTGAAACTGGTGTATGCATAAAACTTTTACAATTTGTTATCCATATATGAAAGACTAGGATATTAAAAGCATAAACTTGTTTAACTCAATAAGATATATATTTGTTCTATATACAATCCACTTAGGCATAATTTTTTCGCATTCATGGTATAATTTATTTTGTTACCATATACTCCGATAAATAATGCTATTAATTGGTACAGTCGCCCCTTATTTGTATCTAGAATCAAGTAATCAGCTTTAATATACTACCATTTTTTATGGTTTTTTATATATTTTCATATATTATAAACGCCTACATTCAGTGTTTTTTTTGCTAAAATATATTAGAAATATATATAGCTCTCCATTATTCATTTTGCATTTTCATGAAAATTGTTGCACGAACAAGCTCAAAATTACATATAAACGGATTTAAAAAACTTGCTAAAGAATTGAAAGTGTGATTAGTAAAGATAAAATTTTCTTAAAATAAATCTGAGTGTAATAATCCTTTAATTTATATATATCACTTAGTTTTATGATATATCGAGCAAGAAAACAACAGAGATATACTTAAATAAACCTGATTCAATACATAGACAGAAATATTATGCCAAATATATATGAAGAATGTTCGACCACTGTTTTTTTTATTTTGATTTTTATGTCACTTGAGTATATGACCATGTGATCAAGATCAAATGTATGTATCTTTTTAAAATATGCATAAGTTTACACAAACAAGTATAGACCTGTGAAAACAAAATAAGAGAAGTTTATTTTTTGTAGATTTAACACCGAAATTAGACGTGCAAATAAATTTATTCAGGTAATTGTTGTTAAAGTAGCACCTTTCCAAATGTTTTCAGTATTTTTAAAACAAAAAGTGAGTCTTAAATTTATAGTGAACAGTAGAGAATTTGTAATCCAATGCATATTTGGCTGAATCTATGCAATTTATAGACGGATGACGGGAAATTAATCTCCTTAGAAATTGAATTGTCAAAATTGCAGTATTGCAAGTTCTTAATGTTTACTTTCTGATACTTTTAGTATAAAAATTTTTAAGGGAGTCATTGAAGCTTTTTCAAAACAAGATTCTATTGCTTTTTGTTTATAACAAAATATGCTTTTTTTAAAAAACACACCCGACTATATTCCAACAAAGAAGATGCATTACATTCTAAAGAAGCCTTTTTATTCGATGTGAAGAAAAACTTTAAATTTCATATATATTGTTAATTTTATCGTGATTATAAATTCCACACTTTTATTTAAAAAGCATTTATTCTGATTTTAAAATTCAAAATTCTGTATACACATATTGTATTGTATAAAAACACTTCATTTTGTTTCTGTACACATACATGTATTTTAAAAATTATTGCAACGATACATTTGACATGTATCTATTATAAAAAATAAGCTGCTAGTTTTAAACGTAAAGATGATGTTATATAAAAAATTCTAAAATCTTTGTAATCTTAAATATATTTAATGTAAATATAAACTATAAATCAGATTTATATATGCTTACTTTCAAAAATCAAACTTGATATTATTCAGTTTATTATGATCGAAATATTATTTGACTTATTGCGAGACATGTATCTTTTTTTAGACAAGACAGCTTTGATTTAACAAATGATGTACTTTGTACATAAAAATCAAAAAAGATGTACCCCAATCTAGTGAAAAATTGGTTGGATATAAAAGCCTACCGCTTAATTTTATACACTAATTTATGAAAGTTAATATAAGATGCAAACTGAAATCAAATTAATTTATAAAATAAAATGATTAAAATACTTGTTTTATTTTTTGTTGCAGAAAAACAAAATTAAAACAAAGAAAAAACGCATTTGATTAAAAATGATAAAATGACGAATATCAAAATATTATGATATTAGAAAACAATATTCGTCAGAAAAATATCAGGAGATGATATTTAGCCATATTTTACAAAAAATTGTATATATAAGTATGGAAAGATTCTTTGTATTGGTTGCGTGATGTGTTTATATATAACAAAATATATTGATAGTATGAATATACCCTATGGAAATAATATACAAAAATTATATTTTCTATAAGACATGGTAATAAAAATATTAAGGTATCAAACGCGACTATAATTTGCTCATGATTGCAAACAAAAATATATGGCGAACAAATTATACTATATAACACCTACAGTTCATTATTTTTTTTACTATCGAAGCGTCTTATCAGTAATTCGATACATAAAGTTATAATAATATGTAAAACTACAAAAGAACTAGATTTTATTGATGGTATTCGAATCAAACTCTTGTGCAGTTAAATAAAAGTCAATTAAAATTTAAGTGTTTTAAATACATAAAAAACCCCTTGGTTATGAAAAAAAACATGAAAATAGAGCATTTATAAGCAAATATTAGAAAAGTAATAGATCAAATAAACAGAACTATAATTCGAAATATCTTAAGAGTCGTAGAAAAAACTACATTCACTATAGACGGGAATCTCGATAAGAGAATTGCGTGATATGTGACTGCGAAATATAAATAAAAGATTTTTATGTCTATGAATATCTAATGACATATTAATTGTGTTTTAGTTATATTTTAGTGGTATAAAAGTTCTTAATTCGATAATAGCATATGCAGGCTGATAATGCATTTTAAAATTGCGAAACTATACTGTAATATTGAAATAAATGCTTTAATAAAATAATAGGCAAAATTTACTTTTATAAAATGCAACACATACATTTGCAAAATTAAGCTAAAAATATTTAAAATCAGGTATAAAAAGAAAAAAAAATATTGTGTTAAGAATTTTACGAATAAAATATATATTTGCAACACCATCCATGTCAATCGAAAGCAAGAAAAATTATTGAGATACAGATTAATATATGTAAAGGCAAAGGCTATTATTGGTATAATGTAGTTTAAACAGGAATGTAAATTTCAAAATTTGATATAAGATAACGTATGTCAACTATTACATATCTGATGGAAATCAGTATATTTTACAAAATGGTACAATAATAATATAATATATTATTGGATCCTGAAAAAATTCTAGATATTTACTTTGTTTAACAATAATATATAAGTTTATTTGCTAACTTTTTTTTGCATTCGAAATTTTTTTTAACACAAAGAAATATTGGAAAAAGAACTATATAATTATATTTATACTGAATTTTTTTTTGAAAAATTATATTCTTTCACTATTTTTATTCTATACAAAACTGATCTTATCATGTTTTATAAAATAGTTTCGGTTTTGTATGCTGATTGATACAAAAAAACACAATTAATCAGGACCAATAATGTTTCAACATTTGGTCTTTAATTCATTTTCTTATAATATAGTTTACTTTTCATGATGAGGTTTAATATATACAGGTCCAAATACAGCAAAACAACAGTTATGGTAATTTTTTACTATATACAGCATAAAAAAATACACTTAAGAATTGCACGCATAATTCATATTTAAAATTAATGAATTAAAGAAGTTATATGTGTATATCTTTTTTTTATTGCTTAAGAGGCATTTCAGAACATTCTAAAGATTGTCATAGTATATTTCTTTGGAATTCATGTTACGCATAGACGAATCAAAGACTACATTACACACGAAAACTAGCCTATAAAAGAAATTTATTTTAGATATTTGCTGACTATAGATGACAATATTATTTAAATATGCATCCATTTTTACGAATATAAATTTAAATCAAATTTATTTTTGCTCTCATAATATATCAAATAAACAAGCGAAAATTTTTTTTTCTGTGAAAAGCGTTTTTATAATCTAAATTTTGCGTAAAAAAAATCAGTATTTTATAATTAGTAAATTGATACCGAATAAAATATTCTCTTGATAGAAATTTCTAATATATATAAGTAAACAGTTTTTTTGAAAAAGCATTTATTTATTATTAGATTCATAAAAAATATTTTTTAAGCATATAATAAGTATATTGACATTAGAAAATAAAAAAATTAGGCAAATCACAATAAAAAAGAGCCAAAAGATTGTTACATTACATAAATACAACATCATAACCCCTAAATTTAAATTTAT
>NW_028233152.1:0-21875 GCF_057557595.1 Rhyacophila brunnea | reverse complement strand
AATGCGATATGATATATAACTCTAGTTAATGCTAATCTTAAAACACTTCAAAAAATCCAGTCGTTTTTGCCTTCAAAACACAATAATAAAACACATAAAAAATGTATGTAAGATAATATAACAACCCAAACACCTTAGAATAGTAAACACAATAATAATTGATTTTACTGGAAAAGATGCAAATATTATCATTACTTCATTCATAAATATTACCAAATCTGTTTCTTCAACTTATTAGATATCATATAGCAAACAGCGTAAAATTAACAATTTTATTGTTTAATTTGATGATACTATGAATCCTTTATAACGTCTATTCACTATCTTTCAATTTGAATATGCAATTAGTGTTTATTCCCGCTTATTTACGTTTTTTAGATAATATTTCTGTAATTTAACTAAATTATATATATTATTAAAATTGCCTTAAAAAAAAGGGTCTTATTAGTAAATAAAAAATCTACAATTTCATACGTTAAGTTACATAATTTAGAAATTTCAAAGCTTAAACATCAATTTTCTTAGATAATACAAAACCCAGAGTTTTGATAGTATTCTATATTATAGTTGTATATTATTAAATCATTTTTTGATGGAAATTTATTTATTTGTGATTTAATAACGACATCACCTGTAGATCGTGTATTCATATCCCAGAATTAAACCATATAATGGCATACGTACTTGTCTTCGATTCATACACTCATAAATATAAAAATATGCTATACTTAAAGTAATATGATTTAATGTTTGGGGTTTTTTATAGATATATTCATGAGCAGATTGGTATTATCTCTTAAGTTTAAAAGTATTGATAATTTTTGCAAGGATTTCTTCAAATAAAAGAAAATGAAACTTATATTTCTTAAATATTTAGTTTTCTAATTCCGGATTCATTGAATTCTTTACATGTAAATATATCGACGTATTTGAAACAATTAATTGGAGTATTTATAGAATATTATAATATGCATAATATTTTTCGGATCCATATATCCTATATGGATAGATATGAATATTCAGTTTCTTAGCAGATATTCAAATATTAGATATAAGTGCAATTCATCACAATAGTAATTGTAATATTAAACAATGGCTCAGAAAAACCCCTTTAAATTAGAAAAAATAAAAGCAAAATATATCAAATTTTATGAATTAGTAACGGTAATAAGTTGCGTTCGATCATATGTTTAAATAGAATTTATACAAAAAATATATCAAAAGTCATAAATATGGCTATTATCGACTTATTAATAGATATTTTTAATCTAAATAAGTCTTTCTTTTTTATGAATGTGCCGTAAAGATAGAAATGTCTTCTTAAATGCTTTTATATTACGATGATATTCTAAATATGAAAATAATAGATAAATTTGCATTTCATATCAAAAATAGACATTTCCAATGATATCCAGAAACGAATTTTTCTCATAAAATTTTATATATTTTAGCAGTTAGATATATATTATTATCTATAGAATTTTCTTAAAATAATTTAAAATTATAAAATAACAATAAAATTATAAAATTAGAAAAATAAAAATATACTATTTTGATTGTTTTGAACATATATAAATTTTTAATAGATTTGAGTTATATCTACATCATAGAATATCATTTATTTTTTATGTTATTACCACAGTATACCATCAACAAAAAATAAAATCTATTTTTAACATTAATATACTAAAAAAAGATATGGTATATTTTAAAACATGTTGTTTCGAAATACAAACCTTTATATATTAAATCACATTATATCGTTCATTAGTAATTGATTGCTTCAATTTGAATAATTTTAATTATAATTCACATAGGAACTTGTGTTTTTGCGCTTGCATCCTAAATAAATACAAGGTATTATACTAGTTTTGTATCTATAAATATAAATTTACTGTATGAATTATTATTTAGGCTGTATAAAGAAAAGAAGCCAGAACATGAAAAAAGTATAAAAAGAAGGAAAAGCCAATGATTTGGAGAAAATCTGTTTAATTCCAATCCTTAACTTAATTAAAAATGTATTATTAGTTAGCTTATTATTACACACATACAAAAATATCGTATAAATATTGGGTATTTCTAACAAGAAAACCTTTAATCATATTATCCTACACAACAATTTATAATATACATACATAAATAAAATGGTGAAAATGGTTTATATTATAACGAATTTGAATTAAAACAACATAATATATAAAGGTATTAAAATGAAGTATATCTTAATTTCTAATAAAGGGCTAAAAATAACTAAAATGGCATGAAACAAGTTTAGGTTTAGAGATAAATAATGGTCAGAGGGTAAATAAAGATAAAAAAGATATAATAAAGGGCTAAAAAAGAGAGGTACACTATTTTAAATAAAATTCTCGTTTTATGCATTTGGACCAGAGATACTATATTATATATGAGCATTTTTATATCGCTTTCGACTTTTGGCTACAATATTAGATATTTTTCCTTTTTCATATTACAAAAATCGACATCATATAAGTATAATAAATACTTTTAGTTTCTTGGAATTATTTAAATAAATAAAGTTTTACATAAATCTACCATTTTTAATTTACAATGACCATTTAAAATAATCTTGAATGTTTTTACTTCTGTATGAAATTATTTTTTATTTATGCAAACACATATGAGACAACAAAGGTTTTATTTTTTTTGTATTTTTTCATTTGCGCATGTAAATTACAATTTGATTTGTTTTATTCAGAACATTATCGCATGTAAAATTATGCAATTATGGTATGAATTTTGCATTTATATTTTTTTTCGTAATTTTTCATATTAATAATTGGAAATTTCTTTTAAAAAAAATAAACGTAGAATATTTTATGTGACAAAGAGTATAAATTTGTAGAAATAAAATTCATCTGATAAAAATGGTTTGATCAATCAAAAGAAAAAAATAAAAATAATAGGACCCTTAAACTTTTTACTAAATTCTCGAATAAAAATACAATAGATTTAAGATGTATTCCATCGTTTGTCAAACCAATTTTTATATTTTTTTTATTGTAGGAAAGATAATTATACATAGAAAAGCCACTAAAATCAAGAAAAAAATAGTAGCTTAAATCCACACATAAAAGTTTCAGAAACAAGAAAAAGACAGCATATATGCTTTTCTCAGTATTTAGCAAGTAAAAAAGATTGTTCCCATATAAAATAGAATTCTAACATAAGAAAAAAAATCCCCCTTTTTTTGCGATGTTCATAAAATTATAACGTTAATCTAAATAATATGTCATATGAATTGAAAAAAAACACTTCTTTATGTTTTTATATAATTGAAGTATTAAAAATATATTTTTTCAACAAACTTGGCTTGGTTTTAGTTTTTTTTCGAAACAGAAATAGATATGGCAACACATAATACTTGAAATTGACCAAAAATCAATAAATTCACCTTTTCTAAAGTACAATAGATAACAAAACATACGTACAGATATTCGCCATGGCAAAGAGAGTATACAAAAATATGTTATAATGCAAATAAAAACTCAATATAACTAATTCCGTGGCTAGATATATCCCAAAAAGAATGAATTTTCTTTCAATAAACTTTTAATAACGTATTTATCATGACAATATTATCATTGTCATGTTTTTTCTATGCTTGTGGACATATTCAACTGAACCTATTCGGCTTTTCAGGTGACTCAATCCAGCTAAAAGTATAAATAAAGTAAAAAAGACAAAGACGACCCTTCTTTGCACGAAAGATATCCGAAATACGTTTTTCCGTTCAATCGCAGACATCTTTTATTTCAATAGAGTATAAAAAATTAATTATATGACATAACATGTGAAATATTTATAAAAAAATCGACTATTATCATTTATTTAATACGGAATAAGCTGTTTATTTTAACATACAAGATTTATACATAACCAGAAAGAAGAAAAATTATATATATAAATGATAATAAAACAAAAAAAGCCAGTTAAATTGTGAGAATGAAAGAATAAAAATCAATAAAATTACAGATTACGCTATTTAAAATAGAAAAAAACGACATAATTTTATAAAAAAAGAACTAATACCATTAGAAATCATACTATAGCAGTGCATAGAACTCAAAGTATTTATAATAACCAAATAAAAGGTTTAGACAATAGAAGATGATATCTTTCGTTTTTTTAAACATTTATCCGTTTTTATACATTTTGTATCTCTTTTAATAAACTTGTCAATTTTTTGTTATAAATGTATAAACATATAAACTTTATCTATTTTACCAGCATTTTTCTATATGTGCAAAAGAGAAAAAAATTCTTAAAAAAATAATAATTTCTTAACAAAAGAATCTTAAACAAAGATTTGCACAATGTAACTCTCAAATATAATTCTATTATCACTTTTTTTTATAAATACTCTAACGAATAAAAATATTTATGCGAAAAAGATTTATGGAGAACAATCAATGAGAAGTTCTTTAAAGTATGGAAAATCCAGTATAATGTATATTATAGACATGTATATATATTATTGATAATTATGTCAATCTAAAGAACTTTTTACAGATTCATTAATTGATAGATTAAAAATCCAAATTAAATAAATCGAATATTATCTACTAAAACATCTATAAACAAAATCTGAAAGTATTTTTATTGAAAAATTGTAAAACCATATTTTATCAATTAAATACAAATATTTTGTCTTATTATCGATTAAAAAGTAACACTTTTTTTGTCATTCTTCGAGTAAACTAATTTGATGAAAATATACAATTATTTGATTTTATATATAGACAGTGTATGAAATTGCATTACAAAAACAATATTCTGGCTTTTATATTTATCTAGAAAAGATTTTATGCATCACTTAATACTCGAATATCATAATATAAAGATTATAAATTCTTTAATAGCAAAAAATATCCAAAAAGGCGCAAAAAATTTACATTTTCAAAGAAATGAACATAAAATCTGCAAAATTTTTTCATACAAATTATAAAAAAGAAACAATAAGAATTAATTATACTTTTACAGCAAAATAGACAAATGCCAATGGTAAGATATTAATAAAATTATGGATAAGAGCACGTAAAAAGTATATAATCAAGAAAAAAACATTCAAATGATGGAATAGTTACCATTAAAACCAATAAAAAACATAAAAAATAAAGACATAATTACAATGAAGTCGTATTTACATGATATCAATCGCATAAGAATATAGTATTTTGTATTCAAAGATACCAACTTGTAGATTTACTAATCCATCATATTGATTATATGGGATCTACTCAAAATAAAATATGACGGAGATAAAAAGTGCTTTGCTCATTTTATGAATATATTCCATATTTTAATAAAAATAATGCGATATTTAAAAACTAAAGAAAAATATAAAACGTAAAAAAATAAAATTTAGTGAAATATAGAGAAAAATCATGGTAAAAACTGAATTACATTTATCCTTGTATCTAGAAAAAGTATAAAAAATGTACGATAATCATTTATGTTCAGTAGTATCCTTCGATATATAAAAGAAACCAGTTGAAGAATATCCACCAGGATTTGAAAAACCAAAAAATATAACGATTCATTTATTTTATTCGTTTAAAGTAGAGATAATATAATTTTGTTAAAAGAATTGCACTTTTTAGAGAAAAATAAATAAATAAAACCTCCTGCATTAGGTGATTTATTAATATCATATAAAGAAACAATATGTAAACTTTATATACAATCTTATTGAAATAAAATCAACAAACCACGATTATTATCTATAAAATAGAGCAAAAAGGTATTTATTATACAGATCTAACATCTTATAGAAGCTAAATATTATTAAAATATAAGATTCAAATTCGAATAAATACTTAGCAAATAAGCATCACAAATTCTTTTATTTCGAATGAAAAACGTATAACATAAAAATAAAACAGCAAATCTTGATTTAACATATCATATAAATAATATTTAGAGTTTTATATTTACAATGGATATTTTATTCAGCCCACGTCTAAAATAATTATAAAATATAAATCTTCGGAGTATACCATAATTCTTGAATAAAATTCTATAAATATGAAAATTTCACTATAATATTCCAGTGACACAGTAAATGTATGACAATTCAATAATTTATATGGATAAAACCATGAATTTTTGAATCTAGAAATGTAAAATTTATGTTCACATTTGAATGGCTAACTATTAAATTTTTAGAAAATGAAAGATAATTAAATTAATAAAGCTTCATTTATAAAAAAAAGAGGATCAAATAGCCATAAATATGTAATAAAATATAATAATGCTCTTTCTTTCATATATCGATTTGTTAAAAAAAACCAATAAATATATTTATTTATATTTACACATATAAGTGAATTCCAAAATAACATTCGATTTTTGATTTTATTTATATAAAAACAGAAACAGATTACAAAATTTATCATAATGTAATAGTTGTATCGATTAGAAATGGTAAAAACAATCTTTTACCAACAATAGATCAAAATAATATTTAATGTACATTTTTAAAACCATTAAACAGTTCATCAGTATATAATGCGTAAAATTATGTAATTGAACATATAAAGAGGTTTCTCTACTTTTAAATATACGATTTTTTGTTTTTTAAAAGACAGATAACAACCTTTTACGCATACTAATATACACAGTCTTTTAAAATAAAAAGATATGATCTATAAAGCATACATAGTTAAACATACAAAAATCCTTTTGAAATGGTTAAAAATTAAAAAAATCTATCGAGTAAAACACAACCTTTTTTATTAAAGAAAGAAAATGGAGTTAGATACTATTATGCAATTAAATATAAATTTTTAAATAGTTATACATGCAAATCGAAATCAATTCTCCTTGACAACGAAAAAAAAACGTATTTATTCTGACAAGACTTAGAAAGCGATTTATAAAGAAATAAAACACGTTCAGCATAAACCGGAAAAAAACATTATCTTTTAAATGTTTTATTTCAGAACTATATAATAGATAAACTATTTTTTATTGTTCATGGATTTATAAAAAAAAGCTTCGATATTTAGCAAAAAAAAACCCTTTTATATCGTTTTTAATATAAGAACTAGATTATTTATGTTATAATATTTCTTTACAACAAAGATATTTATTTTTTATGTCAATCGAATAGAACTTCACATCACGAATTGATATAAGCTTTTGATGTATAAGATACACACTCGTATTCACTTTTGTAAGCATTTCATTCTATTAACAATAAATATAAAAAAATTCATATATACGACAATATAAACAATAAAATTTTATAAGATCCAGATTTTTAGCAGTCAAGAAAAAAAGAAAACGTTTTAAATGTATTTTCGATAAAATATTATAAAAAATCGAAAATTTAAAGAAGTTTATAATAAGAGTGGTTGAATCTTGCAATTTAATGACTTATTAATGTTATATTGTGTAATCTAGCATAGATTTGGATGTTTTTTTTAACTTTAAATTAGTGATAAAAGGCTATTGAGTTTGTAAAATAATTCAACACCTAATTATTTAATTTAATATACTTATATATATTAGAAGAAAATTAAATATAAAATGAGAAATTTAGTCAGTAATATATATAAATCGACATAAAGGATTGCAAAAAACCGCTATAAACCGCTATAAACGTGTGATAAATATATTAATAGAGTTCGCCCTACCATAAAAAGGCGACTCTATTTTTGTGTTCATTGCATCGAAATTCAATAATAAATCTATTTTTATAAGAGAACCATAAAACAGGGATTATTATATATAAATTATATGCTTTTTTGTTTATAAATACACCTATTAATGGAATGTAATTATGAGTTACTTTATACTGCGTATTATATATAAATGTGAATTGTTTTTGCATTATTATTTATTTTTTAAGCATGAAAAATATAAAAAAATGGCTAGTTACTATTTTATCATATAGATAATACATTATAAAAAAATTAAATATGGCAAAAAACAGAAAATGAATCTACTTAAATATACAGATGTTTAGAAAAATATGTGATTTCAATCATTTAAATGACTCAATGTATTTAACTAACACTGTATTCTAAAATATAGATTTTTCTTTATCCTAGCTGAAATTTTTAACACTTTTTGAATTTTTTTAACGGTATTAAGTGACAAATGTAGTATTTATGATTTATGAGATCTATATTAGGTAAGCTGCGTCAGTTTAGTCCAGTAAAAAATCCTTTTTCTGCTAGATACTTACAGTATAAGCACCCTTTTATAGCTGCTTAGGCGACTATATCTATCAAATAGCATATAAATCTAAGAATAACCGTGCAAAAATCCCATTTTTTTAAATTTTTAATCATCTAATCTGTTGTTTGTTTTACTTTAGCAAGCAGATTAAAACTCAAAATCATGCCTTTTTTACTGAAATATATTATCTAAGAGTGTGTATAATTTACATAAATTCCTATATTCAGTAGAGATTATATCTCAGTGCTATGTGATATCATTCAAGTTAGTATTTTAGATGATTAGAATTACAAAAAAAAATTATATAATTGAAAAAAGAAGAAAAAAAAACATGTATCTTGTTTTACCAGATTTAATAAAAGCTTATTCTAATGTTAGATTCATAAAAATTACTGTGTTTAGCATTATCCACCTTTATTTTCGTACATAAGAAACATACTAAAAAAATCCATTTTAAAGACATCAAAGTCAATTAAATATTATAAAGATCTTTTTTCATATAAAAATTTTTAATAAGATATAAAAATATATTCAATATTTTATGTAATTGATCACTAAAAGAAAAAAAAATATAATAGGACCCTTAAACTTTTAATATAAATCCCAAATCAAAAAACAACTAGCATAATATATCTTGATTTATAGTTCAAAACATATTTTTTCGATTTGGTGTATATGATGGTTATTATCACATAAAAAAACCACTAAAAAAAAGACAAAAAATAGTCGACTAAATCCACACATAAAAGTTTCAGAAACAAGAAAAATATAAAACCTATGATTTTCTAAGTATTTTACGTTTCAAAAAGATAATTTCCATATGAAAACTTAATTTTATTACAAGAAAAAAAATCACCTTTTTTGCGATGTTCATTAGTTATTAAAAAAAATCGCAGATAATTAGAAAAATAAGATAGTATGAATGTGTATCTTAGCTTATAAAAATATGATCAGCAAGATAAAATGCGTTTTTTTACCAAACAGGCCTTGGCTCTAGGTTTTTTTTAAGACAGAAAAAAATATGGCAACATTTAAAACTTGGAATCAACCAAAAAATCAATAAATTAACCTTTTCTGCCTAACAAAACATATGTACAAAGTTTATCTATGTCTAGTAGAGTATATAAATATCCATTATAAGGCAAAAAAATCTTAAATATAACCAAGTTGGTTATGGCTATATATCCACAAGTAGATGATTTTTATATATTTCAACTTTAGAAAATGTATTTATCATGTCATAAATTATCATTGTATTATTTCTTTCTGTGCTAGTGGACATATTTATCACCACTTATTCGGCTGATCAGCGACATAATTCAGCTAAAAGTAATAAAATTATGTTTTAAATGAGATTGATATGTCTTTTTGGCACAACAAAATTACAAAAAACTTGTTTTTCCCATCTCGCTGCAGACATATTATATTTAAAATAGCATAGAAAATCGATAATATAACATCGCGTATAAAATATTTATAATAAACTTGATGATTAACATGAAATTATTTTGAAACAAGCTGTTTTTTTAACATAAAGGATTTATTCTATACAACTAGAAAAGTAGAAAACCGCCTATATAAAGAAAAAAACCAAAAGATTGGTATAAATATGATAATTAAGCCACAAATAATCAATAAAAAAAACAATTTATGCGGAATAAAATAAAACAATAACTATAGTTTTCTATCAGAGACGTGATTTATATATCAATATTATTATATAAGTGCATTAAACTTTAAATATTTACATAAAACTCTAATTCTGTGTCTAAATAGAAAAATATATCATTTGTATTTTCAATATATTTATATTTCCATTTAAAATTTCAGTTTTTTAAAAGATGAATCTATTATTAGATTATTTTAAATTAGTGAACACGAAAACCATTTCGATTTCACCAGTATATTTCTATATATATGACAAATAAAATAAAAAACTTAAAAAAATAATAATTTATTAACAAGAGAATCTTAAACAAAGAAATAAATAGCAAATAAAAATACAATTAATTAAATCACAAAAATTTTCATATTATTGTTTAATTAACAAATAATCTTAACATAAAAAAAAATTTAGATTTTAAATATTATAAAGAAAAATCAATGAGAAGATCTTTAGAATCTGAAAATCTAGTTTAATGTATATAATAGACATATATATCGCTTATTATTATTATAAATGTCAATATTAAGAATTTTATGGTGATTTAATAATTTATAGATTTTAAATGAAAATTTAAATAAAATCAGAAGAATATTAAGGATAAATAACTTATAAAAAAAAGTATAATAGTTTGTAAAAAAACTGTTAAAAAATATAATAAAATAAATCACATTGTAGTGTTTATATTATATAAAAAATATTTTTCTTTTTTGTTATTCTATCTCGTAATCTAATTTAAAAGAAAAATCGAATGTTTTGATAACTGTATTTTATATCGAGAAAGTTCAAAATAATAATAGAAAAACAAAATTCTAGCGTATAATTAATTTTAATAGTGTTATTCCAGCATCGCGTAATATTCGAATATCTCAATCTAAAGATAAAATATTCAATATAACAAAAATAAATATAGAATAAATATATTTTTTGTTTATAATGGAAAGAAAAAAGCATTGTTCAGAATTTAAAGATAATAATTATAAAAGTAATAAGAATTAATTTTACTTTTACAATAAAAAAGTAAATTATTAATAAATATGTGGATTAAGCGATCGTAAAAAGTAAAAAAATATCAAAAAACCATAAAAATGGTGGTATAAATATCATTGAAAAGGATAAAAACATAAATATCTGCTATAAATAATGGCATTTTTATAATTTAGTTATATATTTATGATCTTAATTGCATAAGAATATAAAGACATTAACTTTGAGATTTAAATGTTATCATAGCGATGATTAAGAAAGTAAACATAAATAGAAAATATGATAAAGGATATACAGAGCTTTGTTTTTTTTTCAAAAATATGCCCCATTTTCAGAAAAAAAACGCATAATTATTAACTCAATGGATAAAATATCAGTTTTATGACAAAAATTCGGAGAAATAGACGGAAATATCATGGTAAAAATCGTATTATTTTATTTTCTTATCTAGAAAAGGGGTAAATTTGATCAATGACCATTTTAGGTCAGCTTTTTTAGAAATAGGCCAAAAGAAAACTGTTGAGAACATAACAGGTTTATAAAAATTAAAAAATAAAAGGATTCATATATTTCTAGCTATCAATTCTAGTAAATATTTAATTTTTTTCAAGAATCGCGAAATTTTTACAAAAAAATATATAAATAAAAGAATTCTAGTAATAGCAGTGATATAAATAATAAAATATAATTTCATATAAAGTAACAAAATCAAACCTTTATATACATTCTTATGTAAAATTCAAAATGCATAAATCAAGTTTATTATATGTAAAATAAAGCAAAACAGGATATTTAACATATACGATAAAACATCTTATAGAAGCTAAAGATTATTAATACATTAAAATACAACATTGAATTATTGTAAGCAAATAATTATATCCAACGAAAAACGTAAAACATAAAAACAAAACAGCAAATGTTGATATATAAATAATATAAAATAATTATTCAATCTACAGTGTATAATTAATTTATTTCCTTGTCTATAATTATTATAAAATTTGAACCTTCGATTGAATCTTGCTAAAAAAAATTTTATAAAAAAAAAAGTCCAAATTAATTAAAATAAAACCCATGTCTATAATCATTGTAAAATTTGAAACTTCAGACAAAATCCATCTAAATAAAATTTCAAAAAAAATTTCAAAATTGATTTTATTTAACCCACGTCTAAAATCATTATAAAACATATATCTTCGGAATATACCATAATTCTTGAATAAAATTCTATAAATATGAAAATTCTATCATAATATTCACTTGAAACAGTAAATGCTTGGCAATTCAATAATTTGAGTGGATAAAACCATGAATTTTTAAATCTAGAAATGTAAAATTTATGTTCACATTTCTATAGCTAACTATTAGATTTATTAAAAAATGGAAGATAAATAAAAAAATATTTAGTCATTTATAAAAAAAGAGGACCAAATAGCCATAAACTTGTTTTAAAATATAATAATAAATTTTCTAGGTTTTATCGATTTGTACAAAAAACCAATAAATATATTAATTTATATAAACACATATAAATAAATTCTAATATAACATATCATTTTTGATTTCATTTATATAAAAACAGAAAAGGTATACAAAATTTATCATAATGTAATAGGCATATCGATTAGAGAATAAATATAAAAACATTATATTACTGTATTCAAATCAAATATAATGTAGTATAAAATAATAAAATTGTTCATATATAAGAGGTTTCTCTGGAAATAAATGTTTTTTGATGTTAATTAAAGAGTACAAAAAAACCATTATGCATATGAATAAACTCAGTTTTTTAAAATATCAGAGAAGAATCTATAAAAGTATATATAGTAAAACAAAAATAATCGTTTTTAAATAGTTAAACATATAGAAATCTAACGAGTAATATTCAAACCTATTTATAAGAAAAAAATAGAAGTAAAAATATTATTATGCAATTAAATATTTATCTTTAAATAGTTAAATATATAATTCGAAATCAATTATCTATAAAAACAAAAAAAAACCTTTTTTTATTCACATAAGGCTTATTATGTAATTTTATAAACAAATAAAACAGCTATCAAGAACAGGGAAAAAAAATATTGTATTTTTAAGATTTAACTCACAATATGATACAGAAGATAATTTTTTTATTGTTACAGCTTATGGATTTTAAAAACGAAAAACTTGAAATTATAGCAGAAGGAATTGCATAAAAAACCTTTTTATATTGTTTCATACAAATAATAGTATTTTATCCGTTTTTTTAAAACACAGATATGTGATTTTTTATGTCAATCGAATCGATTTACCATCACAAATAAATGTAAACTTTTACTATAGAAAAAAGCATCAGAACTTATTTGTGTTAACTTTTGTAGATAATTCATTCTATTTAACATATATATATTAAATATATTAAATATCTAAAATACAACAATTTAAATAATGCAAATTATATAAAATCCAGGTTTTATGTTGCCAAGAAAAGACGAAAAATGTATTTATTACGTTTTTGGATTAAATTTTTGAATATTTGCTGTTGAAGCAATCTTAAAATAGAAGAGTGATTATATCACTTATTTATGTTTTATTTTGTAATCTAGCACATATTTTGATGTTTTTTATATTACAAAAAAGCGATAAAAGGCTATTTATTTTGTAAAAGACACCAATGGCCTTTCATTTTATTCACTAAAACTGAAAGATTTTAGATGAGGATTAACTGATCATTGAAAAATGATAAGAAATAATATCATAAACGAGTGATAAATATAATAATAGAGTCGCCCCTACCCTAGAAGGGCGACTCTATTGTTGTGTTCATTGCATCGTAATTTAAAAAATATAAATCTAATATTTTTATTAAACATAAAACATAGATTATCATATATAAATTGTTTAATATTTTGCTATAAAATACACTTTTTACAATAAAATCAAGTTTGCATTTATTTTGCACTTTATATCAGAGCAACATGTATATTATTTCTGTATGTATATTTACTTTTTAAACATGACAAATCTAAAAAAAAAGACTAACTACTTTTTTTTATATGGTAAATGCATTATAAATAAATGTTATAAAGGGGAAAAAACAGAAAATAAAACCATTAATAACTAGCTAACATTAGAAAAATGCTAATTTATAACATTATATTCTAAAGAAATAGTATTTAACAAACACTGTAATCTAAAATAGACATTTTTTCATTATCCTAGCTGAACTATTTTACAATGTATGTATTGTTATAACAGCAATTCGATATATATGTAATATTATAGTTATATTCAACATCAGACTTGTTAATTTGCACTAGTTCAATACCAAAAAAATTGTTTTTCTTTTAGCTATCTAACAGAATTAGCATCTCTTTATAGTTATTAAGGCGACTCTATGTATGAAATAGCATAAGACGCACCCAACTAGTTTATAAATCTATCTTTTCTTAGATTTATAAAGATAAAAATGGTCTTTTTTTAACATTAGCTGTCAGATTTAAGCTCAAAATCATGTCTATTTTACCGAAATGTGTTATAGATGATTGTGAATAATACACAAAATACATTATATTGGGTTTTAATTACATCTCTGTGTTATAAGAAATCGAAAAAGTTAGTATTTTAGATGATTAGAAATATAAAAAAATTACATAAAATTTTAAAAAAAAGAAGAAAAAAAACATTAATATTCATATTATTAATAAATTTATAGGCTTTCTATAACATTCAACACATAAAAATTACCTTTTTTAGCATTATCTACCTTTTATTTTCGTACATAAGAAACATACCTAAAATATACAATAAATGAACATCAAAGTCAATAAAATAAAAAAATTATATTAGATCATGAATTACTGTTATTATAAGATACAAATTTTTGTTAAACGGGATATTTAATTAATTTTGCAAAAAAGAAAAAAATAGTAGGACCCTTAAACTTTTTACTGAATTCTCGAATAAAAATACAATAAATTTAATAAGTATGTCATCGTTTGTGAAACCAATTTTTATATTTTTTTTATTGTAGGAAAGATAATTATACATAGAAAAGCCACTAAAATCAAGAAAAAAATAGTAGCTTAAATCCACACATAAAAGTTTCAGAAACAAGAAAAAGACAGCATATATGCTTTTCTCAGTATTTAGCAAGTAAAAAAGATTGTTCCCATATAAAATAGAATTCTAACATAAGAAAAAAAATCCCCCTTTTTTTGCGATGTTCATAAAATTATAACGTTAATCTAAATAATATGTCATATGAATTGAAAAAAAACACTTCTTTATGTTTTTATATAATTGAAGTATTAAAAATATATTTTTTCAACAAACTTGGCTTGGTTTTAGTTTTTTTTCGAAACAGAAATAGATATGGCAACACATAATACTTGAAATTGACCAAAAATCAATAAATTCACCTTTTCTAAAGTACAATAGATAACAAAACATACGTACAGATATTCGCCATGGCAAAGAGAGTATACAAAAATATGTTATAATGCAAATAAAAACTCAATATAACTAATTCCGTGGCTAGATATATCCCAAAAAGAATGAATTTTCTTTCAATAAACTTTTAATAACGTATTTATCATGACAATATTATCATTGTCATGTTTTTTCTATGCTTGTGGACATATTCAACTGAACCTATTCGGCTTTTCAGGTGACTCAATCCAGCTAAAAGTATAAATAAAGTAAAAAAGACAAAGACGACCCTTCTTTGCACGAAAGATATCCGAAATACGTTTTTCCGTTCAATCGCAGACATCTTTTATTTCAATAGAGTATAAAAAATTAATTATATGACATAACATGTGAAATATTTATAAAAAAATCGACTATTATCATTTATTTAATACGGAATAAGCTGTTTATTTTAACATACAAGATTTATACATAACCAGAAAGAAGAAAAATTATATATATAAATGATAATAAAACAAAAAAAGCCAGTTAAATTGTGAGAATGAAAGAATAAAAATCAATAAAATTACAGATTACGCTATTTAAAATAGAAAAAAACGACATAATTTTATAAAAAAAGAACTAATACCATTAGAAATCATACTATAGCAGTGCATAGAACTCAAAGTATTTATAATAACCAAATAAAAGGTTTAGACAATAGAAGATGATATCTTTCGTTTTTTTAAACATTTATCCGTTTTTATACATTTTGTATCTCTTTTAATAAACTTGTCAATTTTTTGTTATAAATGTATAAACATATAAACTTTATCTATTTTACCAGCATTTTTCTATATGTGCAAAAGAGAAAAAAATTCTTAAAAAAATAATAATTTCTTAACAAAAGAATCTTAAACAAAGATTTGCACAATGTAACTCTCAAATATAATTCTATTATCACTTTTTTTTATAAATACTCTAACGAATAAAAATATTTATGCGAAAAAGATTTATGGAGAACAATCAATGAGAAGTTCTTTAAAGTATGGAAAATCCAGTATAATGTATATTATAGACATGTATATATATTATTGATAATTATGTCAATCTAAAGAACTTTTTACAGATTCATTAATTGATAGATTAAAAATCCAAATTAAATAAATCGAATATTATCTACTAAAACATCTATAAACAAAATCTGAAAGTATTTTTATTGAAAAATTGTAAAACCATATTTTATCAATTAAATACAAATATTTTGTCTTATTATCGATTAAAAAGTAACACTTTTTTTGTCATTCTTCGAGTAAACTAATTTGATGAAAATATACAATTATTTGATTTTATATATAGACAGTGTATGAAATTGCATTACAAAAACAATATTCTGGCTTTTATATTTATCTAGAAAAGATTTTATGCATCACTTAATACTCGAATATCATAATATAAAGATTATAAATTCTTTAATAGCAAAAAATATCCAAAAAGGCGCAAAAAATTTACATTTTCAAAGAAATGAACATAAAATCTGCAAAATTTTTTCATACAAATTATAAAAAAGAAACAATAAGAATTAATTATACTTTTACAGCAAAATAGACAAATGCCAATGGTAAGATATTAATAAAATTATGGATAAGAGCACGTAAAAAGTATATAATCAAGAAAAAAACATTCAAATGATGGAATAGTTACCATTAAAACCAATAAAAAACATAAAAAATAAAGACATAATTACAATGAAGTCGTATTTACATGATATCAATCGCATAAGAATATAGTATTTTGTATTCAAAGATACCAACTTGTAGATTTACTAATCCATCATATTGATTATATGGGATCTACTCAAAATAAAATATGACGGAGATAAAAAGTGCTTTGCTCATTTTATGAATATATTCCATATTTTAATAAAAATAATGCGATATTTAAAAACTAAAGAAAAATATAAAACGTAAAAAAATAAAATTTAGTGAAATATAGAGAAAAATCATGGTAAAAACTGAATTACATTTATCCTTGTATCTAGAAAAAGTATAAAAAATGTACGATAATCATTTATGTTCAGTAGTATCCTTCGATATATAAAAGAAACCAGTTGAAGAATATCCACCAGGATTTGAAAAACCAAAAAATATAACGATTCATTTATTTTATTCGTTTAAAGTAGAGATAATATAATTTTGTTAAAAGAATTGCACTTTTTAGAGAAAAATAAATAAATAAAACCTCCTGCATTAGGTGATTTATTAATATCATATAAAGAAACAATATGTAAACTTTATATACAATCTTATTGAAATAAAATCAACAAACCACGATTATTATCTATAAAATAGAGCAAAAAGGTATTTATTATACAGATCTAACATCTTATAGAAGCTAAATATTATTAAAATATAAGATTCAAATTCGAATAAATACTTAGCAAATAAGCATCACAAATTCTTTTATTTCGAATGAAAAACGTATAACATAAAAATAAAACAGCAAATCTTGATTTAACATATCATATAAATAATATTTAGAGTTTTATATTTACAATGGATATTTTATTCAGCCCACGTCTAAAATAATTATAAAATATAAATCTTCGGAGTATACCATAATTCTTGAATAAAATTCTATAAATATGAAAATTTCACTATAATATTCCAGTGACACAGTAAATGTATGACAATTCAATAATTTATATGGATAAAACCATGAATTTTTGAATCTAGAAATGTAAAATTTATGTTCACATTTGAATGGCTAACTATTAAATTTTTAGAAAATGAAAGATAATTAAATTAATAAAGCTTCATTTATAAAAAAAAGAGGATCAAATAGCCATAAATATGTAATAAAATATAATAATGCTCTTTCTTTCATATATCGATTTGTTAAAAAAAACCAATAAATATATTTATTTATATTTACACATATAAGTGAATTCCAAAATAACATTCGATTTTTGATTTTATTTATATAAAAACAGAAACAGATTACAAAATTTATCATAATGTAATAGTTGTATCGATTAGAAATGGTAAAAACAATCTTTTACCAACAATAGATCAAAATAATATTTAATGTACATTTTTAAAACCATTAAACAGTTCATCAGTATATAATGCGTAAAATTATGTAATTGAACATATAAAGAGGTTTCTCTACTTTTAAATATACGATTTTTTGTTTTTTAAAAGACAGATAACAACCTTTTACGCATACTAATATACACAGTCTTTTAAAATAAAAAGATATGATCTATAAAGCATACATAGTTAAACATACAAAAATCCTTTTGAAATGGTTAAAAATTAAAAAAATCTATCGAGTAAAACACAACCTTTTTTATTAAAGAAAGAAAATGGAGTTAGATACTATTATGCAATTAAATATAAATTTTTAAATAGTTATACATGCAAATCGAAATCAATTCTCCTTGACAACGAAAAAAAAACGTATTTATTCTGACAAGACTTAGAAAGCGATTTATAAAGAAATAAAACACGTTCAGCATAAACCGGAAAAAAACATTATCTTTTAAATGTTTTATTTCAGAACTATATAATAGATAAACTATTTTTTATTGTTCATGGATTTATAAAAAAAAGCTTCGATATTTAGCAAAAAAAAACCCTTTTATATCGTTTTTAATATAAGAACTAGATTATTTATGTTATAATATTTCTTTACAACAAAGATATTTATTTTTTATGTCAATCGAATAGAACTTCACATCACGAATTGATATAAGCTTTTGATGTATAAGATACACACTCGTATTCACTTTTGTAAGCATTTCATTCTATTAACAATAAATATAAAAAAATTCATATATACGACAATATAAACAATAAAATTTTATAAGATCCAGATTTTTAGCAGTCAAGAAAAAAAGAAAACGTTTTAAATGTATTTTCGATAAAATATTATAAAAAATCGAAAATTTAAAGAAGTTTATAATAAGAGTGGTTGAATCTTGCAATTTAATGACTTATTAATGTTATATTGTGTAATCTAGCATAGATTTGGATGTTTTTTTTAACTTTAAATTAGTGATAAAAGGCTATTGAGTTTGTAAAATAATTCAACACCTAATTATTTAATTTAATATACTTATATATATTAGAAGAAAATTAAATATAAAATGAGAAATTTAGTCAGTAATATATATAAATCGACATAAAGGATTGCAAAAAACCGCTATAAACCGCTATAAACGTGTGATAAATATATTAATAGAGTTCGCCCTACCATAAAAAGGCGACTCTATTTTTGTGTTCATTGCATCGAAATTCAATAATAAATCTATTTTTATAAGAGAACCATAAAACAGGGATTATTATATATAAATTATATGCTTTTTTGTTTATAAATACACCTATTAATGGAATGTAATTATGAGTTACTTTATACTGCGTATTATATATAAATGTGAATTGTTTTTGCATTATTATTTATTTTTTAAGCATGAAAAATATAAAAAAATGGCTAGTTACTATTTTATCATATAGATAATACATTATAAAAAAATTAAATATGGCAAAAAACAGAAAATGAATCTACTTAAATATACAGATGTTTAGAAAAATATGTGATTTCAATCATTTAAATGACTCAATGTATTTAACTAACACTGTATTCTAAAATATAGATTTTTCTTTATCCTAGCTGAAATTTTTAACACTTTTTGAATTTTTTTAACGGTATTAAGTGACAAATGTAGTATTTATGATTTATGAGATCTATATTAGGTAAGCTGCGTCAGTTTAGTCCAGTAAAAAATCCTTTTTCTGCTAGATACTTACAGTATAAGCACCCTTTTATAGCTGCTTAGGCGACTATATCTATCAAATAGCATATAAATCTAAGAATAACCGTGCAAAAATCCCATTTTTTTAAATTTTTAATCATCTAATCTGTTGTTTGTTTTACTTTAGCAAGCAGATTAAAACTCAAAATCATGCCTTTTTTACTGAAATATATTATCTAAGAGTGTGTATAATTTACATAAATTCCTATATTCAGTAGAGATTATATCTCAGTGCTATGTGATATCATTCAAGTTAGTATTTTAGATGATTAGAATTACAAAAAAAAATTATATAATTGAAAAAAGAAGAAAAAAAAACATGTATCTTGTTTTACCAGATTTAATAAAAGCTTATTCTAATGTTAGATTCATAAAAATTACTGTGTTTAGCATTATCCACCTTTATTTTCGTACATAAGAAACATACTAAAAAAATCCATTTTAAAGACATCAAAGTCAATTAAATATTATAAAGATCTTTTTTCATATAAAAATTTTTAATAAGATATAAAAATATATTCAATATTTTATGTAATTGATCACTAAAAGAAAAAAAAATATAATAGGACCCTTAAACTTTTAATATAAATCCCAAATCAAAAAACAACTAGCATAATATATCTTGATTTATAGTTCAAAACATATTTTTTCGATTTGGTGTATATGATGGTTATTATCACATAAAAAAACCACTAAAAAAAAGACAAAAAATAGTCGACTAAATCCACACATAAAAGTTTCAGAAACAAGAAAAATATAAAACCTATGATTTTCTAAGTATTTTACGTTTCAAAAAGATAATTTCCATATGAAAACTTAATTTTATTACAAGAAAAAAAATCACCTTTTTTGCGATGTTCATTAGTTATTAAAAAAAATCGCAGATAATTAGAAAAATAAGATAGTATGAATGTGTATCTTAGCTTATAAAAATATGATCAGCAAGATAAAATGCGTTTTTTTACCAAACAGGCCTTGGCTCTAGGTTTTTTTTAAGACAGAAAAAAATATGGCAACATTTAAAACTTGGAATCAACCAAAAAATCAATAAATTAACCTTTTCTGCCTAACAAAACATATGTACAAAGTTTATCTATGTCTAGTAGAGTATATAAATATCCATTATAAGGCAAAAAAATCTTAAATATAACCAAGTTGGTTATGGCTATATATCCACAAGTAGATGATTTTTATATATTTCAACTTTAGAAAATGTATTTATCATGTCATAAATTATCATTGTATTATTTCTTTCTGTGCTAGTGGACATATTTATCACCACTTATTCGGCTGATCAGCGACATAATTCAGCTAAAAGTAATAAAATTATGTTTTAAATGAGATTGATATGTCTTTTTGGCACAACAAAATTACAAAAAACTTGTTTTTCCCATCTCGCTGCAGACATATTATATTTAAAATAGCATAGAAAATCGATAATATAACATCGCGTATAAAATATTTATAATAAACTTGATGATTAACATGAAATTATTTTGAAACAAGCTGTTTTTTTAACATAAAGGATTTATTCTATACAACTAGAAAAGTAGAAAACCGCCTATATAAAGAAAAAAACCAAAAGATTGGTATAAATATGATAATTAAGCCACAAATAATCAATAAAAAAAACAATTTATGCGGAATAAAATAAAACAATAACTATAGTTTTCTATCAGAGACGTGATTTATATATCAATATTATTATATAAGTGCATTAAACTTTAAATATTTACATAAAACTCTAATTCTGTGTCTAAATAGAAAAATATATCATTTGTATTTTCAATATATTTATATTTC
>NW_028233151.1:0-21889 GCF_057557595.1 Rhyacophila brunnea | reverse complement strand
TATACAAATTTTCACAAAACCATTATTTTAAAAACAATGCATTTTTTTTTATAAATATAGTATATAAAAGTTTATAGAGATATAAATTACACCAATTCTCCTTAAATTTTATGTAAAATTTAATTATTTTCTTTTCTTTAAAAGCAAGTATCAATAAAATTAAAACTAAAGACCAAATCTTCCTATAATTAATAAATAAGATATTTAAAAATTTTCAATTTTTAAATGAAATCATCAACTATTTATTAGATCTATATACAAATTTTCACAAAACCATTATTTTAAAAACAATGCATTTTTTTTTATAAATATAGTATATAAAAGTTTATAGAGATATAAATTACACCAATTCTCCTTAAATTTTATGTAAAATTTAATTATTTTCTTTTCTTTAAAAGCGAGTATCAATAAAATTAAAACTAAAGACCAAATCTTCCTATAATTAATAAATAAGATATTTAAAAATTTTCAATTTTTAAATGAAATCATCAACTATTTATTAGATCTATATACAAATTTTCACAAAACCATTATTTTAAAAACAATGCTTTTTATAAATATAGTATATAAAAGTTTATAGAGATATAAATTACACCAATTCTCCTTAAATTTTATGTAAAATTTAATTATTTTCTTTTCTTTAAAAGCGAGTATCAATAAAATTAAAACTAAAGACCAAATCTTCCTATAATTAATAAATAAGATATTTAAAAATTTTCAATTTTTAAATGAAATCATCAACTATTTATTAGATCTATATACAAATTTTCACAAAACCATTATTTTAAAAACAATGCATTTTTTTATAAGTATAGTATATAAAAGTTTATAGAGATATAAATTACACCAATTCTCCTTAAATTTTATGTAAAATTTAATTATTTTCTTTTCTTTAAAAGCGAGTATCAATAAAATTAAAACTAAAGACCAAATCTTCCTATAATTAATAAATAAGATATTTAAAAATTTTCAATTTTTAAATGAAATCATCAACTATTTATTAGATCTATATACAAATTTTCACAAAACCATTATTTTAAAAACAATGCATTTTTTTATAAATATAGTATATAAAAGTTTATAGAGATATAAATTACACCAATTCTCCTTAAATTTTATGTAAAATTTAATTATTTTCTTTTCTTTAAAAGCGAGTATCAATAAAATTAAAACTAAAGACCAAATCTTCCTATAATTAATAAATAAGATATTTAAAAATTTTCAATTTTTAAATGAAATCATCAACTATTTATTAGATCTATATACAAATTTTCACAAAACCATTATTTTAAAAACAATGCATTTTTTATAAATATAGTATATAAAAGTTTATAGAGATATAAATTACACCAATTCTCCTTAAATTTTATGTAAAATTTAATTATTTTCTTTTCTTTAAAAGCGAGTATCAATAAAATTAAAACTAAAGACCAAATCTTCCTATAATTAATAAATAAGATATTTAAAAATTTTCAATTTTTAAATGAAATCATCAACTATTTATTAGATCTATATACAAATTTTCACAAAACCATTATTTTAAAAACAATGCATTTTTTTTTATAAATATAGTATATAAAAGTTTATAGAGATATAAATTACACCAATTCTCCTTAAATTTTATGTAAAATTTAATTATTTTCTTTTCTTTAAAAACGAGTATCAATAAAATTAAAACTAAAAACCAAATCTTCCTATAATTAATAAATAAGATATTTAAAAATTTTCAATTTTTAAATGAAATCATCAACTATTTATTAGATCTATATACAAATTTTCACAAAACCATTATTTTAAAAACAATGCATTTTTTTTTATAAATATAGTATATAAAAGTTTATAGAGATATAAATTACACCAATTCTCCTTAAATTTTATGTAAAATTTAATTATTTTCTTTTCTTTAAAAGCGAGTATCAATAAAATTAAAACTAAAGACCAAATCTTCCTATAATTAATAAATAAGATATTTAAAAATTTTCAATTTTTAAATGAAATCATCAACTATTTATTAGATCTATATACAAATTTTCACAAAACCATTATTTTAAAAACAATGCATTTTTTTATAAGTATAGTATGTAAAAGTTTATAGAGATATAAATTACACCAATTCTCCTTAAATTTTATGTAAAATTTAATTATTTTCTTTTCTTTAAAAGCGAGTATCAATAAAATTAAAACTAAAGACCAAATCTTCCTATAATTAATAAATAAGATATTTAAAAATTTTCAATTTTTAAATGAAATCATCAACTATTTATTAGATCTATATACAAATTTTCACAAAACCATTATTTTAAAAACAATGCATTTTTTTTTATAAATATAGTATATAAAAGTTTATAGAGATATAAATTACACCAATTCTCCTTAAATTTTATGTAAAATTTAATTATTTTCTTTTCTTTAAAAGCGAGTATCAATAAAATTAAAACTAAAAACCAAATCTTCCTATAATTAATAAATAAGATATTTAAAAATTTTCAATTTTTAAATGAAATCATCAACTATTTATTAGATCTATATACAAATTTTCACAAAACCATTATTTTAAAAACAATGCATTTTTTTTTATAAATATAGTATATAAAAGTTTATAGAGATATAAATTACACCAATTCTCCTTAAATTTTATGTAAAATTTAATTATTTTCTTTTCTTTAAAAGCGAGTATCAATAAAATTAAAACTAAAGATCAAATCTTCCTATAATTAATAAATAAGATATTTAAAAATTTTCAATTTTTAAATGAAATCATCAACTATTTATTAAATCTATATACAAATTTTCACAAAACCATTATTTTAAAAACAATGCATTTTTTTTTATAAATATAGTATATAAAAGTTTATAGAGATATAAATTACACCAATTCTCCTTAAATTTTATGTAAAATTTAATTATTTTCTTTTCTTTAAAAGCGAGTATCAATAAAATTAAAACTAAAGACCAAATCTTCCTATAATTAATAAATAAGATATTTAAAAATTTTCAATTTTTAAATGAAATCATCAACTATTTATTAGATCTATATACAAATTTTCACAAAACCATTATTTTAAAAACAATGCATTTTTTTTTATAAATATAGTATATAAAAGTTTATAGAAATATAAATTACACCAATTCTCCTTAAATTTTATGTAAAATTTAATTATTTTCTTTTCTTTAAAAGCGAGTATCAATAAAATTAAAACTAAAGACCAAATCTTCCTATAATTAATAAATAAGATATTTAAAAATTTTCAATTTTTAAATGAAATCATCAACTATTTATTAGATCTATATACAAATTTTCACAAAACCATTATTTTAAAAACAATGCATTTTTTTTTATAAATATAGTATATAAAAGTTTATAGAGATATAAATTACACCAATTCTCCTTAAATTTTATGTAAAATTTAATTATTTTCTTTTCTTTAAAAGCGAGTATCAATAAAATTAAAACTAAAGACCAAATCTTCCTATAATTAATAAATAAGATATTTAAAAATTTTCAATTTTTAAATGAAATCATCAACTATTTATTAGATCTATATACAAATTTTCACAAAACCATTATTTTAAAAACAATGCATTTTTTTTTATAAATATAGTATATAAAAGTTTATAGAGATATAAATTACACCAATTCTCCTTAAATTTTATGTAAAATTTAATTATTTTCTTTTCTTTAAAAGTGAGTATCAATAAAATTAAAACTAAAGACCAAATCTTCCTATAATTAATAAATAAGATATTTAAAAATTTTCAATTTTTAAATGAAATCATCAACTATTTATTAGATCTATATACAAATTTTCACAAAACCATTATTTTAAAAACAATGCATTTTTTTATAAGTATAGTATATAAAAGTTTATAGAGATATAAATTACACCAATTCTCCTTAAATTTTATGTAAAATTTAATTATTTTCTTTTCTTTAAAAGCGAGTATCAATAAAATTAAAACTAAAGACCAAATCTTCCTATAATTAATAAATAAGATATTTAAAAATTTTCAATTTTTAAATGAAATCATCAACTATTTATTAGATCTATATACAAATTTTCACAAAACCATTATTTTAAAAACAATGCTTTTTTATAAATATAGTATATAAAAGTTTATAGAGATATAAATTACACCAACTCTCCTTAAATTTTATGTAAAATTTAATTATTTTCTTTTCTTTAAAAGCGAGTATCAATAAAATTAAAACTAAAGACCAAATCTTCCTATAATTAATAAATAAGATATTTAAAAATTTTCAATTTTTAAATGAAATCATCAACTATTTATTAGATCTATATACAAATTTTCACAAAACCATTATTTTAAAAACAATGCATTTTTTTTTATAAATATAGTATATAAAAGTTTATAGAGATATAAATTACACCAATTCTCCTTAAATTTTATGTAAAATTTAATTATTTTCTTTTCTTTAAAAGCGAGTATCAATAAAATTAAAACTAAAGACCAAATCTTCCTATAATTAATAAATAAGATATTTAAAAATTTTCAATTTTTAAATGAAATCATCAACTATTTATTAGATCTATATACAAATTTTCACAAAACCATTATTTTAAAAACAATGCATTTTTTTTTTATAAATATAGTATATAAAAGTTTATAGAGATATAAATTACACCAATTCTCCTTAAATTTTATGTAAAATTTAATTATTTTCTTTTCTTTAAAAGCGAGTATCAATAAAATTAAAACTAAAGACCAAATCTTCCTATAATTAATAAATAAGATATTTAAAAATTTTCAATTTTTAAATGAAATCATCAACTATTTATTAGATCTATATACAAATTTTCACAAAACCATTATTTTAAAAACAATGCATTTTTTTTATAAATATAGTATATAAAAGTTTATAGAAATATAAATTACACCAATTCTCCTTAAATTTTATGTAAAATTTAATTATTTTCTTTTCTTTAAAAGCGAGTATCAATAAAATTAAAACTAAAGACCAAATCTTCCTATAATTAATAAATAAGATATTTAAAAATTTTCAATTTTTAAATGAAATCATCAACTATTTATTAGATCTATATACAAATTTTCACAAAACCATTATTTTAAAAACAATGCATTTTTTTTTATAAATATAGTATATAAAAGTTTATAGAGATATAAATTACACCAATTCTCCTTAAATTTTATGTAAAATTTAATTATTTTCTTTTCTTTAAAAGCGAGTATCAATAAAATTAAAACTAAAGACCAAATCTTCCTATAATTAATAAATAAGATATTTAAAAATTTTCAATTTTTAAATGAAATCATCAACTATTTATTAGATCTATATACAAATTTTCACAAAACCATTATTTTAAAAACAATGCATTTTTTTTTATAAATATAGTATATAAAAGTTTATAGAGATATAAATTACACCAATTCTCCTTAAATTTTATGTAAAATTTAATTATTTTCTTTTCTTTAAAAGCGAGTATCAATAAAATTAAAACTAAAGACCAAATCTTCCTATAATTAATAAATAAGATATTTAAAAATTTTCAATTTTTAAATGAAATCATCAACTATTTATTAGATCTATATACAAATTTTCACAAAACCATTATTTTAAAAACAATGCATTTTTTTTTATAAATATAGTATATAAAAGTTTATAGAGATATAAATTACACCAATTCTCCTTAAATTTTATGTAAAATTTAATTATTTTCTTTTCTTTAAAAGCGAGTATCAATAAAATTAAAACTAAAGACCAAATCTTCCTATAATTAATAAATAAGATATTTAAAAATTTTCAATTTTTAAATGAAATCATCAACTATTTATTAGATCTATATACAAATTTTCACAAAACCATTATTTTAAAAACAATGCATTTTTTTTTATAAATATAGTATATAAAAGTTTATAGAAATATAAATTACACCAATTCTCCTTAAATTTTATGTAAAATTTAATTATTTTCTTTTCTTTAAAAGCGAGTATCAATAAAATTAAAACTAAAGACCAAATCTTCCTATAATTAATAAATAAGATATTTAAAAATTTTCAATTTTTAAATGAAATCATCAACTATTTATTAGATCTATATACAAATTTTCACAAAACCATTATTTTAAAAACAATGCATTTTTTTTATAAGTATAGTATATAAAAGTTTATAGAGATATAAATTACACCAATTCTCCTTAAATTTTATGTAAAATTTAATTATTTTCTTTTCTTTAAAAGCAAGTATCAATAAAATTAAAACTAAAAACCAAATCTTCCTATAATTAATAAATAAGATATTTAAAAATTTTCAATTTTTAAATGAAATCATCAACTATTTATTAGATCTATATACAAATTTTCACAAAACCATTATTTTAAAAACAATGCATTTTTTTTATAAATATAATATATAAAAGTTTATAGAGATATAAATTACACCAATTCTCCTTAAATTTTATGTAAAATTTAATTATTTTCTTTTCTTTAAAAGCGAGTATCAATAAAATTAAAACTAAAGACCAAATTTTCCTATAATTAATAAATAAGATATTTAAAAATTTTCAATTTTTAAATGAAATCATCAACTATTTATTAGATCTATATACAAATTTTCACAAAACCATTATTTTAAAAACAATGCATTTTTTTTTATAAATATAGTATATAAAAGTTTATAGAGATATAAATTACACCAATTCTCCTTAAATTTTATGTAAAATTTAATTATTTTTTTTTCTTTAAAAGCGAGTATCAATAAAATTAAAACTAAAGACCAAATCTTCCTATAATTAATAAATAAGATATTTAAAAATTAAAAATTTTTAAATAAAATCATCAACTATTTATTAGATCTATATACAAATTTTCACAAAACCATTATTTTAAAAACAATGCATTTTTTTTTATAAGTATAGTATATAAAAGTTTATAGAGATATAAATTACACCAATTCTCCTTAAATTTTATGTAAAATTTAATTATTTTCTTTTCTTTAAAAGCGAGTATCAATAAAATTAAAACTAAAGACCAAATATTCCTATAATTAATAAATAAGATATTTAAAAATTTTCAATTTTTAAATGAAATCATCAACTATTTATTAGATCTATATACAAATTTTCACAAAACCATTATTTTAAAAACAATGCATTTTTTATAAATATAGTATATAAAAGTTTATAGAGATATAAATTACACCAATTCTCCTTAAATTTTATGTAAAATTTAATTATTTTCTTTTCTTTAAAAGCGAGTATCAATAAAATTAAAACTAAAAACCAAATCTTCCTATAATTAATAAATAAGATATTTAAAAATTTTCAATTTTTAAATGAAATCATCAACTATTTATTAGATCTATATACAAATTTTCACAAAACCATTATTTTAAAAACAATGCATTTTTTTTATAAATATAGTATATAAAAGTTTATAGAGATATAAATTACACCAATTCTCCTTAAATTTTATGTAAAATTTAATTATTTTCTTTTCTTTAAAAGCGAGTATCAATAAAATTAAAACTAAAGATCAAATCTTCCTATAATTAATAAATAAGATATTTAAAAATTTTCAATTTTTAAATGAAATCATCAACTATTTATTAGATCTATATACAAATTTTCACAAAACCATTATTTTAAAAACAATGCATTTTTTTTTATAAATATAGTATATAAAAGTTTATAGAGATATAAATTACACCAATTCTCCTTAAACTTTATGTAAAATTTAATTATTTTCTTTTCTTTAAAAGCGAGTATCAATAAAATTAAAACTAAAGATCAAATCTTCCTATAATTAATAAATAAGATATTTAAAAATTTTCAATTTTTAAATGAAATCATCAACTATTTATTAGATCTATATACAAATTTTCACAAAACCATTATTTTAAAAACAATGCATTTTTTTTTATAAATATAGTATATAAAAGTTTATAGAGATATAAATTACACCAATTCTCCTTAAATTTTATGTAAAATTTAATTATTTTCTTTTCTTTAAAAGCGAGTATCAATAAAATTAAAACTAAAGACCAAATCTTCCTATAATTAATAAATAAGATATTTAAAAATTTTCAATTTTTAAATGAAATCATCAACTATTTATTAGATCTATATACAAATTTTCACAAAACCATTATTTTAAAAACAATGCATTTTTTTTTTATAAATATAGTATATAAAAGTTTATAGAAATATAAATTACACCAATTCTCCTTAAATTTTATGTAAAATTTAATTATTTTCTTTTCTTTAAAAGCGAGTATCAATAAAATTAAAACTAAAGACCAAATCTTCCTATAATTAATAAATAAGATATTTAAAAATTTTCAATTTTTAAATGAAATCATCAACTATTTATTAGATCTATATACAAATTTTCACAAAACCATTATTTTAAAAACAATGCATTTTTTTTATAAATATAGTATATAAAAGTTTATAGAGATATAAATTACACCAATTCTCCTTAAATTTTATGTAAAATTTAATTATTTTCTTTTCTTTAAAAGCGAGTATCAATAAAATTAAAACTAAAGACCAAATCTTCCTATAATTAATAAATAAGATATTTAAAAATTTTCAATTTTTAAATGAAATCATCAACTATTTATTAGATCTATATACAAATTTTCACAAAACCATTATTTTAAAAACAATGCATTTTTTTATAAGTATAGTATATAAAAGTTTATAGAGATATAAATTACACCAATTCTCCTTAAATTTTATGTAAAATTTAATTATTTTCTTTTCTTTAAAAGCGAGTATCAATAAAATTAAAACTAAAGACCAAATCTTCCTATAATTAATAAATAAGATATTTAAAAATTTTCAATTTTTAAATGAAATCATCAACTATTTATTAGATCTATATACAAATTTTCACAAAACCATTATTTTAAAAATAATGCATTTTTTTATAAATATAGTATATAAAAGTTTATAGAAATATAAATTACACCAATTCTCCTTAAATTTTATGTAAAATTTAATTATTTTTTTTTCTTTAAAAACAAGTATCAATAAAATTAAAACTAAAGACCAAATCTTCCTATAATTAATAAATAAGATATTTAAAAATTTTCAATTTTTAAATGAAATCATCAACTATTTATTAGATCTATATACAAATTTTCACAAAACCATTATTTTAAAAACAATGCATTTTTTATAAATATAGTATATAAAAGTTTATAGAGATATAAATTACACCAATTCTTTTTAAATTTTATGTAAAATTTAATTATTTTCTTTTCTTTAAAAGCGAGTATCAATAAAATTAAAACTAAAGACCAAATCTTCCTATAATTAATAAATAAGATATTTAAAAATTTTCAATTTTTAAATGAAATCATCAACTATTTATTAGATCTATATACAAATTTTCACAAAACCATTATTTTAAAAACAATGCATTTTTTTTTATAAATATAGTATATAAAAGTTTATAGAGATATAAATTACACCAATTCTCTTTAAATTTTATGTAAAATTTAATTATTTTCTTTTCTTTAAAAGCAAGTATCAATAAAATTAAAACTAAAGACCAAATCTTCCTATAATTAATAAATAAGATATTTAAAAATTTTCAATTTTTAAATGAAATCATCAACTATTTATTAGATCTATATACAAATTTTCACAAAACCATTATTTTAAAAACAATGCATTTTTTTTTTATAAATATAGTATATAAAAGTTTATAGAGATATAAATTACACCAATTCTCCTTAAATTTTATGTAAAATTTAATTATTTTCTTTTCTTTAAAAGCAAGTATCAATAAAATTAAAACTAAAGACCAAATCTTCCTATAATTAATAAATAAGATATTTAAAAATTTTCAATTTTTAAATGAAATCATCAACTATTTATTAGATCTATATACAAATTTTCACAAAACCATTATTTTAAAAACAATGCATTTTTTTTTATAAATATAGTATATAAAAGTTTATAGAGATATAAATTACACCAATTCTCCTTAAATTTTATATAAAATTAATAATTCAATTAAATTTATATACTTTTTTAAAAAAATCAAACATCATATTACTACAATTCTACATACAGGATTTAAATTTATATTAAACCGATTTATTTATATTTTACTTAATTTAAATTAGTAAAAGAAAAACTTTCATTTATAAATTTACAATTTATCACTTTTATCAGCCATTTTACTTTTTCACGACACCTATCTATCTAATTAAGATTAATCCTAATAAAAAAATCAAATAATTTAAAGATAATGGAAGATAAATTTTTCAAGCTAAATATATTAATTTATCATATCGAAAACGAGGTAAAGAACCTCGAACCCAAATAAATATAAATGATAAAAAAATTATTTTAATAAAAAATATAATTCTAATTAAATTAGCCCCTAAAAATAAAACTACAAATAATATACTTATAAATAAAATTCTTGAATACTCAGCTAAAAAAATTAACGCAAATCCCCCTCTTCTATATTCTACATTAAACCCTGACACCAATTCTCTTTCTCCTTCTGCAAAATCAAAAGGAGTCCGATTAGTCTCAGCCATCATTGAAGAAATTCAGCATAAAGATAAAGGAAACAAAATAAAAACGAATCAAACATATGCTTGATAATAATAAAACAATAAAAAATTAAATCTTATAACTAAAATAATTAAAGAAAGTAAGATTAAAGCCAATCTTACCTCATAAGAAATAGTTTGAGCTATAGAACGGATTCTCCCTAAGATCGCATATCTAGAATTAGATGATCACCCAGCAATTATCACAGAATATACTGAAACACTAGTAATACTCAAAAAAAATAAAACCCCCAAAGAAAATGAAAAAAATCCTATTCTATACGGGATAACTAATCAAATCGTCAAAGATAAAAATAACCCTAAAACAGGTCTAAAATAATAAGAAAAAAAGTTTGATTTAAATGGAATAATTTGTTCTTTAGAAAATAATTTTAAAGCATCTCTAAAAGGTTGAAGAATACCGGTTAAACCAACTTTATTAGGACCTTTCCGAATTTGGATATATCCTAAAACCTTGCGTTCTAAAAGAGTTAAAAAAGCAACTCCTAAAAGTACCCCTACTATTAATATTAATCTTCCTAAAAATATCAACAAAATATCATTTATATTCATTTTACTATTTAAATAATTTAATTATTTTTAAATAAATTCTAAATTTATCACATTTATCTGTCAAAATAGCAATTTAATTAATAAAATTCAAATAATAAAAATTAATTCCTTTTATTTAATCCTTTCGTACTAAAATAAAATAATTTTATAAAGATAGAAACCAACCTGGCTTACGCCGGTCTGAACTCAGATCATGTAAAAATTTAAAAGTCGAACAGACTTAAAATTTGAAATTTTGCACCCAAAAATAATTTTAATCCAACATCGAGGTCGCAATTTTAAATTTCAATAAGAACTTAAAATTTAAATTACGCTGTTATCCCTAAGGTAACTTATTCTAATAATCGATAATAAAGGATCAATAAAATCAAAAATTTTTGTTAATATTTAATAAAAAGTTTAATTAATTTTTAGATCACCCCAATCAAATAATTTATTATATAAATATAAATATTATATTAAAACTATAAAGATCTATAGGGTCTTCTCGTCTTTTATATAAATCTTAGCTTTTTGACTAAAAAATTAAATTCTATTTAAATTAACTTGAGACAGTTTTTATTTCGTCCAATCATTCATACCAGTCTCTAATTAAGAAACTATTTATTATGCTACCTTCGCACAGTCAAAATACTGCAGCCCTTTAAATTAAATTTCAGTGGGCAGATTAGACTTTAAATTATTAATCAAAAAGACATGTTTTTGTTAAACAAGCGAATAAAATTTTGCCGAATTAATTAAATCAACCTTTCACAATAATTACTAATTAAACTTAAATATACTAATTTTATCATTATTAATCAAAACTTTCCGTTATTTTTAATATCTTAATAAACTAATTAATTAATTAATTAAATTATAATCTTTTTAAAATTATTAATAATAAACTATATTTATTAAAAAATTTTACTTTTATAAATTTTATTTAAATTTATTTTTAATTTAATCATAAACTTTTAAGATTATCCCCAAAAATTTTAATGAACAATTATAATAATTAAAATAATTTAACTATTATCAAAATTTCATTTAAATTAAACTTATTTCTAAAGAAATTAGATATCAATAAGAACGAATAACATTTCATTTCTAATTAATTATACATGATAATTATTTTACAGTAACCATATTAATTAATTAAATCTCTTAATTTCGAAAAATTTATTTATATAAATTCATTTTAATAAACTCTGATACACAAGATACAACAACTAAAGTTTACTTTAATTAAAATTTTTTATCTATTTCATCAATCTTTTACAATACCATTTAACTATAAATAATATAAATAATTCTAATTAATACTAAAATCTTTAAAATTAATAATACTTTAATTAATTTAACAAACTTTCAACAAATTTTATTAAGAATTATATTATCATATATAATTGAATTGCACAATAATTATTCTATGTAAAAGAAATACTTTACTCATTAAGCTTTAATATGATTTCTAGAAACACTTTCCAGTACTCCTACTATGTTACGACTTATCTCAACTCATAATGAGAGCGACGGGCAATATGTACATATTATAAAACATAAAATCATTTAATTTAATTAAAATAAATTACATTTAAATCTAAATTCAACTCTTATTTCATTTAAATATCCAAAAATTAATTTATTATAACCCATTAGTATCTTAATTATAAATTACATCTTGATCTGATTTAACTTAAAATATTAAATATAAAATTTTTTAAATTCTTATAAAAAACTTTTATAACGACGATATATAAATTAAATTAAACTAAGTAAAATTAATCGTGGATTATCAAAAAAAAAACAGGTTCCTCTAAATTGAATAAAATACTGCCATATTCTTTAAATTTCAAAAAAATTTACTAATTTAATTAAATTAATTAACCTGAATAATAGGGTATCTAATCCTATTCTAATAACAACTTTTCATAAAATAAATCTTAAATTTAACTAAAATTTTTAAATAATTAAAAATTTCACCTAATAATTATTAATATAATTTTTTTTAATTACAATTTTAATATTTATATATCAACCTTATTTTATTTATTAATTGTATAACCGCAACTGCTGGCACAATTTTTGTTAATAAAAATTTTACTTCTAAATCTAAATTTCTTTAATTTTTAAACTTTCATATTACTAATATTCCTATAATCCCAGATCAAATATTTAATTTTAATCTCAAAACTTTCAACAAATTATATATATATATATATGTATAATACAATAAAACTTAAATAATAAAGCTAGAATAAACTTTATATAAAATTTAATATAATAGATTTTATATATTTATTAAATAATTATCTTATTAATTAAAATAAAATGCCTGATTAATAGGATTACTTTGATAGAGTAAAACATGAAGATTATCTTCTTTTATTACTAATTTATATAATTTAGAATTTAACTAAATCCTCAAACATCAAAAATTTGTGTGCATCATACACTATTAAATAAGATTTTAAGTTAAAAAAACTAAAAATTTTCAAAATTTTAAATAAAGAAAAATCTTTAAATCTTAAAAAAAAATAAGCTAATAAAGCTAGTGGATTCATACTTCATTTATAAAAGTCTAATCTTTTTTTTTTTATTTTAAATTGAAATAAAATATTTCTAATATCTTTCTTAATTTTTAGAACTTTAATTTCTATTACATCCCATTCATGACTAGGAATCTGAATAGGATTAGAAATTAATTTAATATCATTTATTCCACTAATCATAGAAAATTACAGAATATTTATATCCGAAGCAATAATCAGATACTTTCTAATTCAAACTTTAACGTCAATTAGATTACTATTTTTTATTATTTTAATTAAATTAAATTCTTTCATATCTAATTTAACATCTTCAATTATAAATATCTCTCTTTTAATAAAAATAGGAGCAGCTCCATTTCATTTCTGATTCCCTAAAGTAATAAGAGGACTAAGATGAACAAATTGTTTAATTTTATCAACTTGACAAAAAATTACTCCTATAATCGCCATTTCTTTATGTATAAATAAATTCTGAATTATAACAGCTATTATTTTATCCAATCTTATTGGAGCTTTAGGAGGATTAAATCAATCAGCATTACGATCATTAATGGCTTTTTCATCAATTAACCATATAGGGTGAATATTGTGCAGATTATTAGTCAGAATAAATTTATGAATAATTTATTTTATTATTTACTTTTTTTTAAACTTTTTAATTATAAATATATTAAATAAAAATAATTTTTTTTTCTTAAATCAAATATTTAGCACTAAAATTAACCCGATAATCTATTTCATATTTTCAGTCAATATTTTATCCTTAGGAGGATTACCCCCTCTATTAGGATTCTTACCAAAATGATTACTCATTGTATTTATAAGAACAAATTATGCAAATTTTATTATTTTATTAATAATAATTATAACTATAGTTACTTTAAGATTTTATATTAATATCACCCTAAGAGCTTTTATTGTCAATTATTCTAAAATTAAATGATTCAATAACTATGTATCAATTTATCATATAATAATAACAACTATTCTTACTTTATTATCTACACTTAGACTTATTTTTATCTCAACTATAAATTTTAGATTTTAGCCTTAAAAGCACCTTTAAACTTGCAATTTAAAATCATATTAATATATTGAATATAAAATCTATAATTAAAACATGACTATTTTCAACTAACCATAAAAATATTGGAACTTTATATTTTATTTTTGGGATTTGAGCAGGAATAGTAGGATCTTCTTTAAGAATAATTATTCGAACTGAACTAGGGATACCAGGGTCTTTAATTGGTAATGATCAAATTTATAATGTAGTAGTCACAGCTCATGCATTTGTTATAATTTTTTTTATAGTTATACCGATTATAATTGGAGGATTTGGAAACTGATTAGTACCCCTAATATTAGGGGCTCCAGATATAGCATTTCCCCGAATAAATAACATAAGATTTTGACTCCTACCACCTTCTATTACATTACTTACTATAAGAAGAATCGTAGAAAACGGAGCTGGTACTGGCTGAACAGTTTATCCACCATTATCAGCCAACATTGGACATATGGGAAGATCAGTAGATTTAACTATTTTTTCTTTACATCTCGCAGGAATTTCTTCAATTTTAGGGGCAATTAATTTCATCACCACAGTAATTAATATACGTTCTAAAGGAATGTCATTAGATCAAATACCCCTATTTGTTTGATCTGTAGCTATTACTGCTTTACTTTTACTTTTATCTTTACCTGTTTTAGCAGGTGCTATCACAATACTTTTAACCGACCGAAATCTAAATACATCCTTTTTTGATCCAGCAGGAGGGGGTGATCCTATTTTATATCAACACTTATTTTGATTTTTTGGCCACCCTGAAGTCTATATTTTAATTCTTCCAGGATTTGGAATTATCTCTCATGTAGTTTCTCATGAAAGAGGAAAAACTCAAACATTTGGAAGATTGGGAATAATTTATGCCATACTTTCAATTGGATTATTAGGATTTATTGTATGAGCTCATCATATATTTACTGTAGGAATAGATGTAGATACTCGAGCTTATTTTACATCAGCAACTATAATTATTGCCATTCCCACTGGAATCAAAATTTTTAGTTGATTAGCAACTTTAAGAGGAACCCAAATTTCTCATTCCCCCTCACTAATCTGAAGATTAGGGTTTATTTTTTTATTTACTGTAGGAGGATTAACTGGTATTACATTAGCAAATTCATCAATTGATATAATACTACACGACACTTACTACGTAGTAGCTCATTTTCATTACGTTTTATCTATAGGAGCAGTATTTGCTATCATAGCCGGATTTATTCATTGATACCCTCTATTTTCAGGTCTTACTTTAAACCCTTTTATATTAAAAATTCAATTCTTTAGCATATTCTTAGGAGTAAATTTAACATTTTTCCCTCAACACTTTCTTGGATTAGCTGGTATACCACGTCGGTATTCAGATTACCCAGATAGATATATATCCTGAAATATTCTATCATCTATTGGAAGTTTAATTTCATTAATTAGATTAATTATATTTATCTTAATTATTTGATCTAGAATAATTAAAAAACAAAATATTATTTACCCTTATAATATATCATCATCAATTGAATGATTTCAAAAAACACCTCCTTGTGAACACAGATACAGAGAATTACCTCTAATTTCTAAATTCTGATATGGCAGACAAAATGCAATAGATTTAAGCTCTATTTATAAAATTATTTTTTTTTCAGAAATGGCTACATGATCAAACTTTGAACTCCAAAACAGATCTTCTCCTTTAATAGAAGAATTAATTTTTTTTCATGATCACGCTTTAATATTTACTGTAATAATTACTATTTTTATCAGATACTTAATAATTATCTTATTTACTAATAAATTTATTAATCGTCTTTTTATAGATGAACAAACAACTGAAATAATCTGAACAATAGCTCCTTCATTGATTCTTTTATTTATCGCTTTCCCTTCACTACGACTATTATATTTAATAGATAGAATAATTAATCCTTCTTTAACATTAAAAGCTATTGGACATCAATGATTTTGAAGCTATGAATACTCTGACTTTCATGAAATTAAATTCGATTCCTATATAACCCCACAAAATGAAATAATTGACTCTAGATTTCGTCTATTAGAAGTAGATAATCGAACTATTTTACCTATATACACCCAAATTCGTATAATTATTACTGCTATAGATGTAATTCACTCATGAACTGTGCCATCCTTAGGCATTAAAATTGATGGAACTCCAGGTCGACTAAATCAAGGAAGATTTTTTATTACTCGCCCTGGAATTTTCTTCGGTCAATGTTCAGAAATCTGTGGAACTAATCACAGATTCATACCTATTATAATCGAAAGTGTACTACCTAATTCATTTATTAACTGAATTAAAAACTTTAACTCATTAAATAACTAAATTAGTACCGGTCTCTTAAACCGATTATAGTAAAATTAAATCTTACTTTTAATGACATCTTAAATAATTAACTTAAAGATTTAGTTAAAATCATATAACATAAATTTGTCAAATTTAAATTATTTAATTAAAATAATCTTTTATTCCTCAAATAATACCAATAAATTGAATCTTTTTATTTATTTACTTTTTAACAATTTTCTTTATATTTAATTTAATAAATTACTTTTCCATCAATCATTTTTTAACTAAAAATAAATCTAATAATTTAAAATCTATTTTAATTCACTGAAAATGATAGCTAACTTATTTTCCGTTTTTGACCCATCAACTAATTGACTAAATATTTCATTTAACTGATTAAGCACTATTGTTGGATTACTCTTTTTACCTATAAGATTTTGATTAATTCCTCCTCGATTTATTTTTATATGAAATAATACTATAATAACACTTCACTCTGAATTTAAAATTCTTACAGGAAATAATCCTTCTAAAGGAATAACTTTAATAATAACATCACTATTTAGATTAATTTTTTTCAATAATTTTTTAGGTATATTCCCTTATATATTCACTAGAACAAGACACTTATCTATAACTCTTAGATTAGCATTACCCTTGTGAATTTCCTTAATAATTTATGGATGATTAAACAACACTAATCACATATTTGCTCACTTAATCCCTCAAGGAACTCCCTTAATTTTAATCCCTTTCATAGTTATAATTGAAACAATTAGAAATATAATTCGCCCAATAACTTTAAGAATTCGATTAACAGCTAATATAATTGCAGGACATTTATTACTAACACTTTTAGGAAATACTGGAAGTTCAATTAATATATACATTTATTACCTAGTTTTAATTAGTCAAATCTTACTTTTAACTCTTGAATTTGCAGTAGCAATTATTCAATCATATGTATTTTCCATTCTTATAACCCTATACTCTAGAGAAGTTAACTAATGTCAACAAATCATAACCACCCCTTTCATTTAGTAGACTATAGACCTTGACCTTTAACAGGATCCCTAGGAGCATTATTCTTAACTTCAGGAATAGTTATATGATTTCATCAATTAAACCCTATTCTACTTAATTTAGGATTAATTATTACAATTTTAACAATAATTCAATGATGACGAGATATTTCACGAGAAAGAACTTATCAAGGTAAACACACACTAGATGTAACTACAGGTATACGTTGAGGAATAATCTTATTCATTGTTTCTGAAATTTTCTTTTTTATTTCATTTTTTTGAGCTTTTTTTCATAGTAGACTATCCCCAAATGTAGAAATTGGTTCTATTTGACCTCCTATAGGAATCCAAAGATTTAACCCCTTTCAAATCCCCTTCCTTAATACATGTATTCTTCTAAGATCGGGAATCTCTGTTACATGAGCTCATCATAGAATCATAGAAAATAATTTTTCTCAAGCATCCCACAGACTTTTAATTACTATTATTTTAGGAATATATTTTACCTCACTTCAATACTATGAATATATCGAAGCATCATTTTCTATTGCTGATTCAATTTACGGATCAACTTTTTTTATAGCAACTGGTTTTCACGGTCTTCATGTAATCATTGGAACCTTATTCCTTTCAGTATGTTTAATACGACATCTAAAAAATCATTTTAACTCCAATCATCATTTCGGATTTGAAGCAGCAGCATGATACTGACACTTTGTAGATGTAGTCTGATTATTCTTATATATCTCAATTTACTGATGAGGCAGTGCTTAACTTAGATTAAAAATAAATTATATATATTATTTATATAGTATAAATAGTATATATGACTTCCAATCATAGGGTTTAATCTTTAATATAAATAATAAAAATAATTAGATACATAAGACTTATATTCATAATTATTACTAACTTAATAATAACAGTATCAATTTTTTTAGCTAAAAAATCTCAATTTGACCGAGAAAAAAACTCCCCATTTGAATGCGGATTTGACCCCCAATCTCCTAAACGAATACCTTTTTCTCTTCATTTCTTTTTAATTGCTATTATTTTTTTAATTTTTGATGTAGAAATTGTATTAATTTTACCGATAATTATCACTTTTAACCATTGCAACCCTATTAACTGAACAATTACATCAACAATTTTTTTCATTATCTTATTAATAGGATTATACCATGAATGAAATTCTAAAATCCTAAAATGAACTAATTAAATAGGATTATAATTTAAATAAAATATTTGATTTGCATTCAAAAATTAGTAAATTTACTTTATCTTAAATAAGAAGCAATAATGCATTTAATTTCGACTTAAACTTTTAGGTAAAATCACCTCTTATTTTTAATTGAAACCAAAAAGAGGTATATTACTGTTAATAATAAAATTGAAGTTAATTCCTATTAAAAAGAAATATACAAAAAAAAAGCTTCTAACTTATTTTATAGTGATTTAACTCATTAATATTTCTATTTATATAGTTTAAATTTAAACCATTACATTTTCACTGTAAAAATAATTAATACTTAATTTATAAATAAATTTTATTACTTAAAAGTTATTAACTAACTTCTTCCATATCTTCAACATGACACTCTCATTTATAAGTTATTTAAGTAAAAATAAAATACTATTAAAAATATAACAATTAATATATACATAACAAAAATCATTAAAAAAACTTTTAAAAAATTAAATTGAATAAATTGATTAATAATTCTCAAATTTTTTAAATTACTAAAAATTCCTTGCCCTAACATATATTCTCTTCACCCAAAATCTAAAATCTTTACTGATTTTAACCCTAAATCTAAAAATCCATAATTTAATCCAAATAATGATAAAGAAGATAAAAATCATATATAATTATTAAAAACTCTTAATTTATAAAACTTTAATAAATAATAACGAATTTTAAAGACTAATCTAACTAAGACAATTATTAAAACAAACCCTAAAATAATAACATACATAATTATTATTTTTATATGAAAAGTCAAATAAATTATATCAGGAGTTAATAAAATCATTCAACTCAATATCCCACCTCCTATAACTCTTATAATTATTAATGCTATTATAGAACCAACTATTAAATATCTTTCTTCTACTCTAAAACTCCTAAATATATTAAAATCATAAAATAATCTATAATATAATAAACGAACTGTATAAGAAACAGTTAATCCAGTAGAAAAAAAAAACAATATAAATACTAATAAATTAAAATTTATTATTATAAATATTTCTAAAATTAAATCCTTAGAATAAAACCCAGCTAAAAAAGGAAAACCACACAACGCTAAATTAGAAATATTTAAACATAAACAAGTTAAAGGTCTTATTTTTATGATATTACCCATACAACGAATATCTTGATTATCTCCTATAAAATGAATTAATCTTCCCGCACATATAAATAATAAAGCCTTAAAAAATGCATGTCTTAATAAATGAAAATAAGCTAAATTTTCTAACCCTAATCTTAAAATTATTATCATTAAACCTAACTGACTTAAAGTAGATAAAGCAATAATCTTTTTTAGGTCAAATTCTAAAGTTGCCGCAATTCCTGATATTATTATAGTCAATCCCGAAATCAATAATAAAATCTTAAAAATTATAGAAAATTCAAGCAACCTCCTAAAACGAATTAATAAATAAACTCCTGCCGTTACTAATGTAGAAGAATGAACTAAAGCTGAAATAGGAGTCGGAGCTGCTATAGCAGCTGGAAGTCAAGAAGAAAACGGAATTTGAGCTCTTTTAGTTATAGCCGCTAATACCACTAAACCACCTACAACTAATATTCTAAAATCATTTTTACAAAAATCAAATAAATAAATAAAATTTCAACTACCAAAATTTAACAATCAAACAATACCCATCAAAATTATTACATCCCCAACTCGATTTATAAGAACAGTAATCATTCCTGAATTGAAAGATTTCACATTTTGATAATAAATTACTAAACAATAAGAAACTAAACCTAACCCATCTCAACCCAATAAAATTCTTACTAAATTAGGTCTAACAATTATAAATATTATTGATAAAACAAATAAAATAATTAAAATAATAAAACGTCTTATATTTATTTCTTCACTTATATAAACATAACTATATAAAATAACTATTGAAGAAATCAACAAAACTACTCTTATAAAAAAAAGAGATATCCAATCTAATAAAATAGTTATAACAAATCTAACAGAATTAATAGAAATTAATTCTCATTCTAAAAAAATTACTAAATTATTTAAAATTAACCATAACCCAACTATAAATAAAATTATTATAAAAAAAAAAAAAAAAAAAAATCATAAAAAACAAATCCTTAATTTAAATTGCACATATTTAATAACTTAAAAGTTATCTTTAATTCCACAAATTAAAATTTTATTTTTAAACTAACTAAATAACTAAAATCAAATTAACAATAAATCAATTTTTAAAATAAAAAAATTCAATGGAAACCAATGTAAAAATAATAATAAATATTCCCGTAACTCTCCTATAGAACACCCCAATCCACCTGCTCTGAACTTACCATGCTGACTAAAAGAAAATAAATATAAACTATAAGCAGCTCTAAAAAAAGAAATAAAAATTAAAAATACTATTGTAAAAACAGATCATGAAACTAATCCAATAAATAAATTAATCTCCCCTAATAAATTTAATGAAGGAGGAGCTGCCATATTAGATGTTAATAATAAAAATCATCATAAACATATTCTAGGCATAAAATTGATTATTCCTTTATTAATTAATATTCTTCGTCTACCAGAACGTTCATAAATAATATTAACCAAACAAAATAAC
>NW_028233150.1:0-22047 GCF_057557595.1 Rhyacophila brunnea | reverse complement strand
AACAGGGAAAAAAAACATTGTATTTTTAAGATTTAACTCACAATATGATACAGAAGATAATTTTTTTATTGTTACAGCTTATGGATTTTAAAAACGAAAAACTTCAAATTATAGCAGAAGGAATGGCATAAAAAACCTTTTTCTATTGTTTCATACCACTAATAGTATTTTATACGTTTTTTTTAAAACATAGATATGTGATTTTTTATGTCAATCGAATAGATTTAACATCACAAATAAATGTAAACTTTTACTATAGAAAAAAGCATCAGAACTTATTTGTGTTAACTTTTGTAGACGATTCATTCTATTTAACATATATATAAAATATCACAAATACAACAATTTAAATAATGCAAGTTATATAAAATCAGGATTTTATGTTGCCAAGAAAGACGATAAATGTATTTATTATATTTTTGGATATAATTTTTGAATATTTGCTGTTGAAGCAATCTTAAAATAGAAGAGTGATTATATCTTGCAATTATATCTCTTATTTATGTTTTATTTTGTAATCTAGCACAGATTTTGATGTTTTTTTTCATTACAAAAAAGTGATAAAAGGCTATTAAATTTGTAAAAGACATCAATGGCTTTATATTTTATTCACTAAAACTGAAAGATTTTAGATGAGGATTAACTGATCATTGAAAACATGGTAAGAAATAATATCATAAACGAGTGATAAATATAATAATAGAGTCGCCCCTACCCTAGAAGGGCGACTCTATTGTTGTGTTCATTGCATCGTAATTTAAAAAATATAAATCTATTATTTTTATAGAAACATAAAACATAGATTATCATAAATAAATTGTCGAATATTTTGCTATAAAATACACTTTTTACAATAAAATCAAGTATTTATTTAGTTCACACTATATATTTATTCAACCTAGATATTATTTCTGTATGTATATTTACTTTTTAAACATGAAAAATATACAAAAAAGGCTAACTACTTTTTTATTATATGGTAAATGCATTATAATAAATGTTATAAGAAAAAAACAAAAAATAAAACTTTTAATAACTAGATATTAAAAGAAAAATGCTAATTTCTATTATTATAAATAAAGAAATAGTATTTAACAAACACCGTATTCTAAAATAGACATTTTTTCTTTATCCTAGCTGAACTATTTAACAATTTATGTATTTTTTTAACAACAATTTATTATAAATGTACTATTATAGTTTTATTCAACATTAGACGTGTTAATTTGCGGTAGAATAATACCAAAAAAGGGTTTTTATTCAGCTATCTAACAGAATTAGCACCTCTTTATAGTTATTTAGGCGACTATATGTATCAAATAGCATATAAATCACCTTAAAGTTCATAAAAAATCCTATATTTCAAATTTTTAATCATTAAATCTGTTGTTTGTTTTACTTTAGCAAGCAGATTTAAACTCAAAATCATGTCTATTTTACAGAAATGTGTTATCGATGAGTGTGAATAATTTACAAAATACATTATATTGGGACTTAATTCAATCTCAGTATTAAAAAAAATCGAAAAAGTTAGTATTTTAGATGATTAGAAATATAAAAAAAAATTACATAAAATTAAAAAAAAAGAAGAAAAAAAACATTTTTTTATATTTACTTAATAAATTAAACAGCTTTTTTGACATTTAACCTATAAAAATTACCTATTTTAGCATTATCCACCTTTATTTTCGTACATAAGAAACATACCTAAAATGGGTTATAAATAAAGATCAAAGTCAATTAAATGATATCAAAATCTTCTTTTATAATTGAATATTTCTATTGATATAAAAATATATTCAATATTTTATGTAATTGATCATTAAAAGAAAAAAAAATAATAGGACCCTTAAACTTTCTACTAAAATCCCAAATCAAAATACATCAAGCATAATCTTTATTGATGTATAATTCAAAACATATTTTTTCGATTTGGTGTATATGATAGTTTTTATCACATAAAAAAACCACTAAAATAAAGAAAAAAAATAGTCGACTAAATCCACGCATTAAAGTTTCAGAAACAAGAAAAATATAAAATTTATGATTTTCTAAGTATTTTACGTTTTAAAAAAATAATTTCAATAGGGAAAACTTAATTTTATCATAAGAAAAAAAATCCCTTTTTTTTGCGATGTTCATTATTATAAAAAAATCGCAGAATATGAAAAATATGAGATAGCCAGAATGTGTATCTTAACTTATAAAAGTATGATCAACATATTAAAATTGGTTTTTGCGCCAAACAGGGCTTGGTTCTAAGTTTTTTTTAAGACAGAAAAAAATATGGCAACAGATAAAACTTGGAATTAACCAAAAAATCAATAAATTCACCTTTTCTGCTTAACAATTAATAACAAAACATACATACAAATATTAGCTGTGTCTAGTAGAGTATATAAATATCCATTATAAGGCAAAAGAATCTTAATTAAAACCAAGTTTGTTATGGCTATATATCCACAAAAAGATGATTTTATCTCCTATCAACTTTAGATAATGTATTTTATATGTCATAAATTATCATTGTACGATTTCTTTCTATGCTAGTGGACATATTTATCACCACTTATTCGGCTATTCAGCGACATAATTCAGCTAAAAGTAATAAAATTATGTTTAAAAGACAATTGATTCTTCCTTTTGCATCAAAAGAAATACATAAAACTTGTTTTTTCTCATCTCGCTGCAGACATATTATATTTAAAATAGTATAGAAAATCGATAATATAACATGCCGCAGGAAATATTTATAATAAAAAAGACTATTAACATGAAATATTCATTAAAAGGTTGTTTATTTAAACATAAAGGATTTATTCTCTACAACCAGAAAAGTAGAAAACCGCCTATAGAAATAAAAAAACCAAAAGATTGGTATAAATATGATAATTAAGCCACAAATAATCAATAAAAATTACAATTTATGCGGAATAAAATAAAACAATAACTATAGTTTTTTAGTAGAGACGTAATTTATATATCAATATTATTATTTAAGTGCATTAAACTTTAAATATTTACATAAAACTCTAATATCTGGTGTCTAAATAGAAAAATATTGCATTTGAATTTTCAATCTATTTATATTTCCTTTGAAAACTTCATTTTCTTAAAAGATGAATCTATTATTAGATTATACTAAATTACTAAGCACGAAAACTATTTTGATTTCGCCAGTATATATTATATATATGAAAAATAAAATAAAAAACTTAAAAAAATAATAATTTATTAACAAGAGAATCTTAAACAAAGAAATAAATAACAAATAAAAATACATATAATATAATCACAAAAATTTTCATATTATTATTCTATTAACAAATAATCTTAACATAATAAAATATTTATGGTTTTGAATATTATAAAGAACAATTGATGAGAAGATCTTTAGAATCAGAAAATCTAGTATAATGTATATAATAGACATATATATGCGTATTATTATTATTTATGCCAATATTAAAAATTTTATGGTGATTTAATAATTTATAGATTCTAAATGAAAATTTAAATAAAATCAGAAGAATATTCAAGATAAATAATTTATAAAAAAAAGTATAATAGTTTGTAAAAAAATGGTTAAAAAATATAATAAAATAAATCACAATTTATTTATCATTATATATTAAATATTTTTCTTTTTTGTTATTCTTTCTCGTAATCTAATTTAAAAGAAAAATCGAATGTTTTGATAACTATATTTTATATCTAGAAAGTTCAAAATTAGAATAGAAAAACAATATGCTAGCATATAATTTTATTTAAGAACGCTTTTCTAACATCACGATGTGTTCGAATATCTTAATCTAAAGATAAAATATCCAATAATAACAAAATAAAATAAAATAGAATGAATATATTTTTTGTTTATAATAGAAAGAAAAAAGCATTGTTCAGAATTTAAAGATAATAATTATAAAAGTAATAAGAATTAATTTTACCTTTACAATAAAAAAGTAAATTATTAATAAATATGTGGATTAAGCGATCGTAAAAAGTAAAAAAATATCAAAAAACCATAAAAATGGTGGTATAATTATCATTGAAAAGGATAAAAACATATAAATCTCCTATAAATAATGGCATTATTACAATTTAGTTATATATTTATGATCTTAATTGCATAAGAATATAAAGACATGAACTTTGAGATTTAAATGTTATCATAGCGATGATTAAGAAAGTAAACATAAATAGAAAATATGATAAAGGATATACAGAGCTTTGTTTTTTTTTTCAAAAATATGCCCCATTTTCAGAAAAAAACGCATATTTATAAACTCAATGGATAAAATATCAGTTTTAAAACAAAAATTCGGAGAAATAGACGGAAATATCATGGTAAAAACCGTATAATTTAATTTTCTTATCTAGAAAAGGGGTAAATTTGATCAATGACCATTTTAGATCGGCTTTTTTAGATAAAGGGCAAAAGAAAACTGTTGAGAACATAACACAGGTTTATAAAAACTAAAAAATTAAAGGATTCATATATTTCTATTTATCAATTCTAGTAAATATTTAATTTTTTTCAAGAATCGCGAAATTTTTACAAAAAAATATACAAATAAAAGAATTCTAGTAATAGCAGGGATATAAATAATAAAATATAATTTCATATAAAGTAACAATATTAAACCTTTATATACTTTCTTTTGTAAAATTCAAAATGCATAAATCAAGTTTATTATATGTAAAATAAAGCAAAACAGGATATTTAACATATACGATAAAACATCTTATAGAAGCTAAAGATTATTAATACATTAAAATACAAAATTGAATTATTGTAAGCAAATAATTATATCCAACGAAAAAACGTAAAACATAAAAACAAAACAGCAAATGTTGATATATAAATAATATCAAATAATTATTTAATTTACAGTGTATATTTAATTTATTTCCTTGTCTATAATTATTATAATTGAACCTTCGATTGAATCTTGCTAAAAAAAAATTTTATAAAAAAAAAGTCCAAATTAATTAAAATAAAACCCATGTCTATAATCATTGTAAAATTTGAACCTTCAGACAAAATCCATCTAAATAAAATTTCAAAAAAAAATTTCAAAATCGATTATATTTAACCCACGTCTAAAATCATTATAAAACAAATATCTTCGGAATATATCATAATTCTTGTATATAATTCTAAAAATATGAAAATTCTACTATAATATTCACTTGAAACAGTAAATGCTTGGCAATTTAATAATTTGAGTGGATAAAACCATGAATTTTTAAATCTAGAAATATAAAATTTATGTTCACATTTGAATAGCTAACTATTAGATTTATTAAAAAATGGAAGATAAATAAAAAAATATTTAGTCATTTATAAAAAAGGAGGACCAAACAGCCATAAAATTGTTTTAAAATATAATAATAAATTTTCTAGGTTTTATCGATTTGCACAAAAAACCAATAAATATATTAATTTATATAAACACATATAAATAAATTCTAATATAACATATCGTTTTTGATTTCATTTATATAAAAACAGAAAAAGTATACAAAATTTATCATAATGTAATAGGCATATCGATTAGAGAATAAATATAAAAACATTATATTACGCTATTCAAATCAAATAAAATAAAGTATAAAATAATAAAATAGTTCATATAGAAGAGGTTTCTCTGGAAATTAATATTTTTTGATGTTAATTAAATGACGCAAAAAAACTATAACGCATATGAATAAACTCAGTCTTTTAAAATATCAGAGAAGAATCTATAAAAGTATATATAGTAAAACAAAAAAATTGTTTTTAAATAGTTAAGCATATAAAAATCTAACGAGTAATATTCAAACCTATTTATAAGTAAAAATATTTTTATGCAATTAAATATTTATCTTTAAATAGTTAAGCATATAATTCGTAATCAATTATCTTTAAAAACAAAAAAAAACCTTTTTTTCTTCACATAACGCTTATTATGTAATTTTATAAACAAATAAAACAGCTATCAAGAACAGGGAAAAAAAACATTGTATTTTTAAGATTTAACACACAATATGATACAGAAGATAATTTTTTTATTGTTACAGCTTATGGATTTTAAAAACGAAAAACTTCAAATTATAGCAGAAGGAATGGCATAAAAAACCTTTTTCTATTGTTTCATACCACTAATAGTATTTTATACGTTTTTTTTAAAACATAGATATGTGATTTTTTATGTCAATCGAATAGATTTAACATCACAAATAAATGTAAACTTTTACTATAGAAAAAAGCATCAGAACTTATTTGTGTTAACTTTTGTAGACGATTCATTCTATTTAACATATATATAAAATATCACAAATACAACAATTTAAATAATGCAAGTTATATAAAATCAGGATTTTATGTTGCCAAGAAAGACGATAAATGTATTTATTATATTTTTGGATATAATTTTTGAATATTTGCTGTTGAAGCAATCTTAAAATAGAAGAGTGATTATATCTTGCAATTATATCTCTTATTTATGTTTTATTTTGTAATCTAGCACAGATTTTGATGTTTTTTTTCATTACAAAAAAGTGATAAAAGGCTATTAAATTTGTAAAAGACATCAATGGCTTTATATTTTATTCACTAAAACTGAAAGATTTTAGATGAGGATTAACTGATCATTGAAAACATGGTAAGAAATAATATCATAAACGAGTGATAAATATAATAATAGAGTCGCCCCTACCCTAGAAGGGCGACTCTATTGTTGTGTTCATTGCATCGTAATTTAAAAAATATAAATCTATTATTTTTATAGAAACATAAAACATAGATTATCATAAATAAATTGTCGAATATTTTGCTATAAAATACACTTTTTACAATAAAATCAAGTATTTATTTAGTTCACACTATATATTTATTCAACCTAGATATTATTTCTGTATGTATATTTACTTTTTAAACATGAAAAATATACAAAAAAGGCTAACTACTTTTTTATTATATGGTAAATGCATTATAATAAATGTTATAAGAAAAAAACAAAAAATAAAACTTTTAATAACTAGATATTAAAAGAAAAATGCTAATTTCTATTATTATAAATAAAGAAATAGTATTTAACAAACACCGTATTCTAAAATAGACATTTTTTCTTTATCCTAGCTGAACTATTTAACAATTTATGTATTTTTTTAACAACAATTTATTATAAATGTACTATTATAGTTTTATTCAACATTAGACGTGTTAATTTGCGGTAGAATAATACCAAAAAAGGGTTTTTATTCAGCTATCTAACAGAATTAGCACCTCTTTATAGTTATTTAGGCGACTATATGTATCAAATAGCATATAAATCACCTTAAAGTTCATAAAAAATCCTATATTTCAAATTTTTAATCATTAAATCTGTTGTTTGTTTTACTTTAGCAAGCAGATTTAAACTCAAAATCATGTCTATTTTACAGAAATGTGTTATCGATGAGTGTGAATAATTTACAAAATACATTATATTGGGACTTAATTCAATCTCAGTATTAAAAAAAATCGAAAAAGTTAGTATTTTAGATGATTAGAAATATAAAAAAAAATTACATAAAATTAAAAAAAAAGAAGAAAAAAAACATTTTTTTATATTTACTTAATAAATTAAACAGCTTTTTTGACATTTAACCTATAAAAATTACCTATTTTAGCATTATCCACCTTTATTTTCGTACATAAGAAACATACCTAAAATGGGTTATAAATAAAGATCAAAGTCAATTAAATGATATCAAAATCTTCTTTTATAATTGAATATTTCTATTGATATAAAAATATATTCAATATTTTATGTAATTGATCATTAAAAGAAAAAAAAATAATAGGACCCTTAAACTTTCTACTAAAATCCCAAATCAAAATACATCAAGCATAATCTTTATTGATGTATAATTCAAAACATATTTTTTCGATTTGGTGTATATGATAGTTTTTATCACATAAAAAAACCACTAAAATAAAGAAAAAAAATAGTCGACTAAATCCACGCATTAAAGTTTCAGAAACAAGAAAAATATAAAATTTATGATTTTCTAAGTATTTTACGTTTTAAAAAAATAATTTCAATAGGGAAAACTTAATTTTATCATAAGAAAAAAAATCCCTTTTTTTTGCGATGTTCATTATTATAAAAAAATCGCAGAATATGAAAAATATGAGATAGCCAGAATGTGTATCTTAACTTATAAAAGTATGATCAACATATTAAAATTGGTTTTTGCGCCAAACAGGGCTTGGTTCTAAGTTTTTTTTAAGACAGAAAAAAATATGGCAACAGATAAAACTTGGAATTAACCAAAAAATCAATAAATTCACCTTTTCTGCTTAACAATTAATAACAAAACATACATACAAATATTAGCTGTGTCTAGTAGAGTATATAAATATCCATTATAAGGCAAAAGAATCTTAATTAAAACCAAGTTTGTTATGGCTATATATCCACAAAAAGATGATTTTATCTCCTATCAACTTTAGATAATGTATTTTATATGTCATAAATTATCATTGTACGATTTCTTTCTATGCTAGTGGACATATTTATCACCACTTATTCGGCTATTCAGCGACATAATTCAGCTAAAAGTAATAAAATTATGTTTAAAAGACAATTGATTCTTCCTTTTGCATCAAAAGAAATACATAAAACTTGTTTTTTCTCATCTCGCTGCAGACATATTATATTTAAAATAGTATAGAAAATCGATAATATAACATGCCGCAGGAAATATTTATAATAAAAAAGACTATTAACATGAAATATTCATTAAAAGGTTGTTTATTTAAACATAAAGGATTTATTCTCTACAACCAGAAAAGTAGAAAACCGCCTATAGAAATAAAAAAACCAAAAGATTGGTATAAATATGATAATTAAGCCACAAATAATCAATAAAAATTACAATTTATGCGGAATAAAATAAAACAATAACTATAGTTTTTTAGTAGAGACGTAATTTATATATCAATATTATTATTTAAGTGCATTAAACTTTAAATATTTACATAAAACTCTAATATCTGGTGTCTAAATAGAAAAATATTGCATTTGAATTTTCAATCTATTTATATTTCCTTTGAAAACTTCATTTTCTTAAAAGATGAATCTATTATTAGATTATACTAAATTACTAAGCACGAAAACTATTTTGATTTCGCCAGTATATATTATATATATGAAAAATAAAATAAAAAACTTAAAAAAATAATAATTTATTAACAAGAGAATCTTAAACAAAGAAATAAATAACAAATAAAAATACATATAATATAATCACAAAAATTTTCATATTATTATTCTATTAACAAATAATCTTAACATAATAAAATATTTATGGTTTTGAATATTATAAAGAACAATTGATGAGAAGATCTTTAGAATCAGAAAATCTAGTATAATGTATATAATAGACATATATATGCGTATTATTATTATTTATGCCAATATTAAAAATTTTATGGTGATTTAATAATTTATAGATTCTAAATGAAAATTTAAATAAAATCAGAAGAATATTCAAGATAAATAATTTATAAAAAAAAGTATAATAGTTTGTAAAAAAATGGTTAAAAAATATAATAAAATAAATCACAATTTATTTATCATTATATATTAAATATTTTTCTTTTTTGTTATTCTTTCTCGTAATCTAATTTAAAAGAAAAATCGAATGTTTTGATAACTATATTTTATATCTAGAAAGTTCAAAATTAGAATAGAAAAACAATATGCTAGCATATAATTTTATTTAAGAACGCTTTTCTAACATCACGATGTGTTCGAATATCTTAATCTAAAGATAAAATATCCAATAATAACAAAATAAAATAAAATAGAATGAATATATTTTTTGTTTATAATAGAAAGAAAAAAGCATTGTTCAGAATTTAAAGATAATAATTATAAAAGTAATAAGAATTAATTTTACCTTTACAATAAAAAAGTAAATTATTAATAAATATGTGGATTAAGCGATCGTAAAAAGTAAAAAAATATCAAAAAACCATAAAAATGGTGGTATAATTATCATTGAAAAGGATAAAAACATATAAATCTCCTATAAATAATGGCATTATTACAATTTAGTTATATATTTATGATCTTAATTGCATAAGAATATAAAGACATGAACTTTGAGATTTAAATGTTATCATAGCGATGATTAAGAAAGTAAACATAAATAGAAAATATGATAAAGGATATACAGAGCTTTGTTTTTTTTTTCAAAAATATGCCCCATTTTCAGAAAAAAACGCATATTTATAAACTCAATGGATAAAATATCAGTTTTAAAACAAAAATTCGGAGAAATAGACGGAAATATCATGGTAAAAACCGTATAATTTAATTTTCTTATCTAGAAAAGGGGTAAATTTGATCAATGACCATTTTAGATCGGCTTTTTTAGATAAAGGGCAAAAGAAAACTGTTGAGAACATAACACAGGTTTATAAAAACTAAAAAATTAAAGGATTCATATATTTCTATTTATCAATTCTAGTAAATATTTAATTTTTTTCAAGAATCGCGAAATTTTTACAAAAAAATATACAAATAAAAGAATTCTAGTAATAGCAGGGATATAAATAATAAAATATAATTTCATATAAAGTAACAATATTAAACCTTTATATACTTTCTTTTGTAAAATTCAAAATGCATAAATCAAGTTTATTATATGTAAAATAAAGCAAAACAGGATATTTAACATATACGATAAAACATCTTATAGAAGCTAAAGATTATTAATACATTAAAATACAAAATTGAATTATTGTAAGCAAATAATTATATCCAACGAAAAAACGTAAAACATAAAAACAAAACAGCAAATGTTGATATATAAATAATATCAAATAATTATTTAATTTACAGTGTATATTTAATTTATTTCCTTGTCTATAATTATTATAATTGAACCTTCGATTGAATCTTGCTAAAAAAAAATTTTATAAAAAAAAAGTCCAAATTAATTAAAATAAAACCCATGTCTATAATCATTGTAAAATTTGAACCTTCAGACAAAATCCATCTAAATAAAATTTCAAAAAAAAATTTCAAAATCGATTATATTTAACCCACGTCTAAAATCATTATAAAACAAATATCTTCGGAATATATCATAATTCTTGTATATAATTCTAAAAATATGAAAATTCTACTATAATATTCACTTGAAACAGTAAATGCTTGGCAATTTAATAATTTGAGTGGATAAAACCATGAATTTTTAAATCTAGAAATATAAAATTTATGTTCACATTTGAATAGCTAACTATTAGATTTATTAAAAAATGGAAGATAAATAAAAAAATATTTAGTCATTTATAAAAAAGGAGGACCAAACAGCCATAAAATTGTTTTAAAATATAATAATAAATTTTCTAGGTTTTATCGATTTGCACAAAAAACCAATAAATATATTAATTTATATAAACACATATAAATAAATTCTAATATAACATATCGTTTTTGATTTCATTTATATAAAAACAGAAAAAGTATACAAAATTTATCATAATGTAATAGGCATATCGATTAGAGAATAAATATAAAAACATTATATTACGCTATTCAAATCAAATAAAATAAAGTATAAAATAATAAAATAGTTCATATAGAAGAGGTTTCTCTGGAAATTAATATTTTTTGATGTTAATTAAATGACGCAAAAAAACTATAACGCATATGAATAAACTCAGTCTTTTAAAATATCAGAGAAGAATCTATAAAAGTATATATAGTAAAACAAAAAAATTGTTTTTAAATAGTTAAGCATATAAAAATCTAACGAGTAATATTCAAACCTATTTATAAGTAAAAATATTTTTATGCAATTAAATATTTATCTTTAAATAGTTAAGCATATAATTCGTAATCAATTATCTTTAAAAACAAAAAAAAACCTTTTTTTCTTCACATAACGCTTATTATGTAATTTTATAAACAAATAAAACAGCTATCAAGAACAGGGAAAAAAAACATTGTATTTTTAAGATTTAACACACAATATGATACAGAAGATAATTTTTTTATTGTTACAGCTTATGGATTTTAAAAACGAAAAACTTCAAATTATAGCAGAAGGAATGGCATAAAAAACCTTTTTCTATTGTTTCATACCACTAATAGTATTTTATACGTTTTTTTTAAAACATAGATATGTGATTTTTTATGTCAATCGAATAGATTTAACATCACAAATAAATGTAAACTTTTACTATAGAAAAAAGCATCAGAACTTATTTGTGTTAACTTTTGTAGACGATTCATTCTATTTAACATATATATAAAATATCACAAATACAACAATTTAAATAATGCAAGTTATATAAAATCAGGATTTTATGTTGCCAAGAAAGACGATAAATGTATTTATTATATTTTTGGATATAATTTTTGAATATTTGCTGTTGAAGCAATCTTAAAATAGAAGAGTGATTATATCTTGCAATTATATCTCTTATTTATGTTTTATTTTGTAATCTAGCACAGATTTTGATGTTTTTTTTCATTACAAAAAAGTGATAAAAGGCTATTAAATTTGTAAAAGACATCAATGGCTTTATATTTTATTCACTAAAACTGAAAGATTTTAGATGAGGATTAACTGATCATTGAAAACATGGTAAGAAATAATATCATAAACGAGTGATAAATATAATAATAGAGTCGCCCCTACCCTAGAAGGGCGACTCTATTGTTGTGTTCATTGCATCGTAATTTAAAAAATATAAATCTATTATTTTTATAGAAACATAAAACATAGATTATCATAAATAAATTGTCGAATATTTTGCTATAAAATACACTTTTTACAATAAAATCAAGTATTTATTTAGTTCACACTATATATTTATTCAACCTAGATATTATTTCTGTATGTATATTTACTTTTTAAACATGAAAAATATACAAAAAAGGCTAACTACTTTTTTATTATATGGTAAATGCATTATAATAAATGTTATAAGAAAAAAACAAAAAATAAAACTTTTAATAACTAGATATTAAAAGAAAAATGCTAATTTCTATTATTATAAATAAAGAAATAGTATTTAACAAACACCGTATTCTAAAATAGACATTTTTTCTTTATCCTAGCTGAACTATTTAACAATTTATGTATTTTTTTAACAACAATTTATTATAAATGTACTATTATAGTTTTATTCAACATTAGACGTGTTAATTTGCGGTAGAATAATACCAAAAAAGGGTTTTTATTCAGCTATCTAACAGAATTAGCACCTCTTTATAGTTATTTAGGCGACTATATGTATCAAATAGCATATAAATCACCTTAAAGTTCATAAAAAATCCTATATTTCAAATTTTTAATCATTAAATCTGTTGTTTGTTTTACTTTAGCAAGCAGATTTAAACTCAAAATCATGTCTATTTTACAGAAATGTGTTATCGATGAGTGTGAATAATTTACAAAATACATTATATTGGGACTTAATTCAATCTCAGTATTAAAAAAAATCGAAAAAGTTAGTATTTTAGATGATTAGAAATATAAAAAAAAATTACATAAAATTAAAAAAAAAGAAGAAAAAAAACATTTTTTTATATTTACTTAATAAATTAAACAGCTTTTTTGACATTTAACCTATAAAAATTACCTATTTTAGCATTATCCACCTTTATTTTCGTACATAAGAAACATACCTAAAATGGGTTATAAATAAAGATCAAAGTCAATTAAATGATATCAAAATCTTCTTTTATAATTGAATATTTCTATTGATATAAAAATATATTCAATATTTTATGTAATTGATCATTAAAAGAAAAAAAAATAATAGGACCCTTAAACTTTCTACTAAAATCCCAAATCAAAATACATCAAGCATAATCTTTATTGATGTATAATTCAAAACATATTTTTTCGATTTGGTGTATATGATAGTTTTTATCACATAAAAAAACCACTAAAATAAAGAAAAAAAATAGTCGACTAAATCCACGCATTAAAGTTTCAGAAACAAGAAAAATATAAAATTTATGATTTTCTAAGTATTTTACGTTTTAAAAAAATAATTTCAATAGGGAAAACTTAATTTTATCATAAGAAAAAAAATCCCTTTTTTTTGCGATGTTCATTATTATAAAAAAATCGCAGAATATGAAAAATATGAGATAGCCAGAATGTGTATCTTAACTTATAAAAGTATGATCAACATATTAAAATTGGTTTTTGCGCCAAACAGGGCTTGGTTCTAAGTTTTTTTTAAGACAGAAAAAAATATGGCAACAGATAAAACTTGGAATTAACCAAAAAATCAATAAATTCACCTTTTCTGCTTAACAATTAATAACAAAACATACATACAAATATTAGCTGTGTCTAGTAGAGTATATAAATATCCATTATAAGGCAAAAGAATCTTAATTAAAACCAAGTTTGTTATGGCTATATATCCACAAAAAGATGATTTTATCTCCTATCAACTTTAGATAATGTATTTTATATGTCATAAATTATCATTGTACGATTTCTTTCTATGCTAGTGGACATATTTATCACCACTTATTCGGCTATTCAGCGACATAATTCAGCTAAAAGTAATAAAATTATGTTTAAAAGACAATTGATTCTTCCTTTTGCATCAAAAGAAATACATAAAACTTGTTTTTTCTCATCTCGCTGCAGACATATTATATTTAAAATAGTATAGAAAATCGATAATATAACATGCCGCAGGAAATATTTATAATAAAAAAGACTATTAACATGAAATATTCATTAAAAGGTTGTTTATTTAAACATAAAGGATTTATTCTCTACAACCAGAAAAGTAGAAAACCGCCTATAGAAATAAAAAAACCAAAAGATTGGTATAAATATGATAATTAAGCCACAAATAATCAATAAAAATTACAATTTATGCGGAATAAAATAAAACAATAACTATAGTTTTTTAGTAGAGACGTAATTTATATATCAATATTATTATTTAAGTGCATTAAACTTTAAATATTTACATAAAACTCTAATATCTGGTGTCTAAATAGAAAAATATTGCATTTGAATTTTCAATCTATTTATATTTCCTTTGAAAACTTCATTTTCTTAAAAGATGAATCTATTATTAGATTATACTAAATTACTAAGCACGAAAACTATTTTGATTTCGCCAGTATATATTATATATATGAAAAATAAAATAAAAAACTTAAAAAAATAATAATTTATTAACAAGAGAATCTTAAACAAAGAAATAAATAACAAATAAAAATACATATAATATAATCACAAAAATTTTCATATTATTATTCTATTAACAAATAATCTTAACATAATAAAATATTTATGGTTTTGAATATTATAAAGAACAATTGATGAGAAGATCTTTAGAATCAGAAAATCTAGTATAATGTATATAATAGACATATATATGCGTATTATTATTATTTATGCCAATATTAAAAATTTTATGGTGATTTAATAATTTATAGATTCTAAATGAAAATTTAAATAAAATCAGAAGAATATTCAAGATAAATAATTTATAAAAAAAAGTATAATAGTTTGTAAAAAAATGGTTAAAAAATATAATAAAATAAATCACAATTTATTTATCATTATATATTAAATATTTTTCTTTTTTGTTATTCTTTCTCGTAATCTAATTTAAAAGAAAAATCGAATGTTTTGATAACTATATTTTATATCTAGAAAGTTCAAAATTAGAATAGAAAAACAATATGCTAGCATATAATTTTATTTAAGAACGCTTTTCTAACATCACGATGTGTTCGAATATCTTAATCTAAAGATAAAATATCCAATAATAACAAAATAAAATAAAATAGAATGAATATATTTTTTGTTTATAATAGAAAGAAAAAAGCATTGTTCAGAATTTAAAGATAATAATTATAAAAGTAATAAGAATTAATTTTACCTTTACAATAAAAAAGTAAATTATTAATAAATATGTGGATTAAGCGATCGTAAAAAGTAAAAAAATATCAAAAAACCATAAAAATGGTGGTATAATTATCATTGAAAAGGATAAAAACATATAAATCTCCTATAAATAATGGCATTATTACAATTTAGTTATATATTTATGATCTTAATTGCATAAGAATATAAAGACATGAACTTTGAGATTTAAATGTTATCATAGCGATGATTAAGAAAGTAAACATAAATAGAAAATATGATAAAGGATATACAGAGCTTTGTTTTTTTTTTCAAAAATATGCCCCATTTTCAGAAAAAAACGCATATTTATAAACTCAATGGATAAAATATCAGTTTTAAAACAAAAATTCGGAGAAATAGACGGAAATATCATGGTAAAAACCGTATAATTTAATTTTCTTATCTAGAAAAGGGGTAAATTTGATCAATGACCATTTTAGATCGGCTTTTTTAGATAAAGGGCAAAAGAAAACTGTTGAGAACATAACACAGGTTTATAAAAACTAAAAAATTAAAGGATTCATATATTTCTATTTATCAATTCTAGTAAATATTTAATTTTTTTCAAGAATCGCGAAATTTTTACAAAAAAATATACAAATAAAAGAATTCTAGTAATAGCAGGGATATAAATAATAAAATATAATTTCATATAAAGTAACAATATTAAACCTTTATATACTTTCTTTTGTAAAATTCAAAATGCATAAATCAAGTTTATTATATGTAAAATAAAGCAAAACAGGATATTTAACATATACGATAAAACATCTTATAGAAGCTAAAGATTATTAATACATTAAAATACAAAATTGAATTATTGTAAGCAAATAATTATATCCAACGAAAAAACGTAAAACATAAAAACAAAACAGCAAATGTTGATATATAAATAATATCAAATAATTATTTAATTTACAGTGTATATTTAATTTATTTCCTTGTCTATAATTATTATAATTGAACCTTCGATTGAATCTTGCTAAAAAAAAATTTTATAAAAAAAAAGTCCAAATTAATTAAAATAAAACCCATGTCTATAATCATTGTAAAATTTGAACCTTCAGACAAAATCCATCTAAATAAAATTTCAAAAAAAAATTTCAAAATCGATTATATTTAACCCACGTCTAAAATCATTATAAAACAAATATCTTCGGAATATATCATAATTCTTGTATATAATTCTAAAAATATGAAAATTCTACTATAATATTCACTTGAAACAGTAAATGCTTGGCAATTTAATAATTTGAGTGGATAAAACCATGAATTTTTAAATCTAGAAATATAAAATTTATGTTCACATTTGAATAGCTAACTATTAGATTTATTAAAAAATGGAAGATAAATAAAAAAATATTTAGTCATTTATAAAAAAGGAGGACCAAACAGCCATAAAATTGTTTTAAAATATAATAATAAATTTTCTAGGTTTTATCGATTTGCACAAAAAACCAATAAATATATTAATTTATATAAACACATATAAATAAATTCTAATATAACATATCGTTTTTGATTTCATTTATATAAAAACAGAAAAAGTATACAAAATTTATCATAATGTAATAGGCATATCGATTAGAGAATAAATATAAAAACATTATATTACGCTATTCAAATCAAATAAAATAAAGTATAAAATAATAAAATAGTTCATATAGAAGAGGTTTCTCTGGAAATTAATATTTTTTGATGTTAATTAAATGACGCAAAAAAACTATAACGCATATGAATAAACTCAGTCTTTTAAAATATCAGAGAAGAATCTATAAAAGTATATATAGTAAAACAAAAAAATTGTTTTTAAATAGTTAAGCATATAAAAATCTAACGAGTAATATTCAAACCTATTTATAAGTAAAAATATTTTTATGCAATTAAATATTTATCTTTAAATAGTTAAGCATATAATTCGTAATCAATTATCTTTAAAAACAAAAAAAAACCTTTTTTTCTTCACATAACGCTTATTATGTAATTTTATAAACAAATAAAACAGCTATCAAGAACAGGGAAAAAAAACATTGTATTTTTAAGATTTAACTCACAATATGATACAGAAGATAATTTTTTTATTGTTACAGCTTATGGATTTTAAAAACGAAAAACTTCAAATTATAGCAGAAGGAATGGCATAAAAAACCTTTTTCTATTGTTTCATACCACTAATAGTATTTTATACGTTTTTTTTAAAACATAGATATGTGATTTTTTATGTCAATCGAATAGATTTAACATCACAAATAAATGTAAACTTTTACTATAGAAAAAAGCATCAGAACTTATTTGTGTTAACTTTTGTAGACGATTCATTCTATTTAACATATATATAAAATATCACAAATACAACAATTTAAATAATGCAAGTTATATAAAATCAGGATTTTATGTTGCCAAGAAAGACGATAAATGTATTTATTATATTTTTGGATATAATTTTTGAATATTTGCTGTTGAAGCAATCTTAAAATAGAAGAGTGATTATATCTTGCAATTATATCTCTTATTTATGTTTTATTTTGTAATCTAGCACAGATTTTGATGTTTTTTTTCATTACAAAAAAGTGATAAAAGGCTATTAAATTTGTAAAAGACATCAATGGCTTTATATTTTATTCACTAAAACTGAAAGATTTTAGATGAGGATTAACTGATCATTGAAAACATGGTAAGAAATAATATCATAAACGAGTGATAAATATAATAATAGAGTCGCCCCTACCCTAGAAGGGCGACTCTATTGTTGTGTTCATTGCATCGTAATTTAAAAAATATAAATCTATTATTTTTATAGAAACATAAAACATAGATTATCATAAATAAATTGTCGAATATTTTGCTATAAAATACACTTTTTACAATAAAATCAAGTATTTATTTAGTTCACACTATATATTTATTCAACCTAGATATTATTTCTGTATGTATATTTACTTTTTAAACATGAAAAATATACAAAAAAGGCTAACTACTTTTTTATTATATGGTAAATGCATTATAATAAATGTTATAAGAAAAAAACAAAAAATAAAACTTTTAATAACTAGATATTAAAAGAAAAATGCTAATTTCTATTATTATAAATAAAGAAATAGTATTTAACAAACACCGTATTCTAAAATAGACATTTTTTCTTTATCCTAGCTGAACTATTTAACAATTTATGTATTTTTTTAACAACAATTTATTATAAATGTACTATTATAGTTTTATTCAACATTAGACGTGTTAATTTGCGGTAGAATAATACCAAAAAAGGGTTTTTATTCAGCTATCTAACAGAATTAGCACCTCTTTATAGTTATTTAGGCGACTATATGTATCAAATAGCATATAAATCACCTTAAAGTTCATAAAAAATCCTATATTTCAAATTTTTAATCATTAAATCTGTTGTTTGTTTTACTTTAGCAAGCAGATTTAAACTCAAAATCATGTCTATTTTACAGAAATGTGTTATCGATGAGTGTGAATAATTTACAAAATACATTATATTGGGACTTAATTCAATCTCAGTATTAAAAAAAATCGAAAAAGTTAGTATTTTAGATGATTAGAAATATAAAAAAAAATTACATAAAATTAAAAAAAAAGAAGAAAAAAAACATTTTTTTATATTTACTTAATAAATTAAACAGCTTTTTTGACATTTAACCTATAAAAATTACCTATTTTAGCATTATCCACCTTTATTTTCGTACATAAGAAACATACCTAAAATGGGTTATAAATAAAGATCAAAGTCAATTAAATGATATCAAAATCTTCTTTTATAATTGAATATTTCTATTGATATAAAAATATATTCAATATTTTATGTAATTGATCATTAAAAGAAAAAAAAATAATAGGACCCTTAAACTTTCTACTAAAATCCCAAATCAAAATACATCAAGCATAATCTTTATTGATGTATAATTCAAAACATATTTTTTCGATTTGGTGTATATGATAGTTTTTATCACATAAAAAAACCACTAAAATAAAGAAAAAAAATAGTCGACTAAATCCACGCATTAAAGTTTCAGAAACAAGAAAAATATAAAATTTATGATTTTCTAAGTATTTTACGTTTTAAAAAAATAATTTCAATAGGGAAAACTTAATTTTATCATAAGAAAAAAAATCCCTTTTTTTTGCGATGTTCATTATTATAAAAAAATCGCAGAATATGAAAAATATGAGATAGCCAGAATGTGTATCTTAACTTATAAAAGTATGATCAACATATTAAAATTGGTTTTTGCGCCAAACAGGGCTTGGTTCTAAGTTTTTTTTAAGACAGAAAAAAATATGGCAACAGATAAAACTTGGAATTAACCAAAAAATCAATAAATTCACCTTTTCTGCTTAACAATTAATAACAAAACATACATACAAATATTAGCTGTGTCTAGTAGAGTATATAAATATCCATTATAAGGCAAAAGAATCTTAATTAAAACCAAGTTTGTTATGGCTATATATCCACAAAAAGATGATTTTATCTCCTATCAACTTTAGATAATGTATTTTATATGTCATAAATTATCATTGTACGATTTCTTTCTATGCTAGTGGACATATTTATCACCACTTATTCGGCTATTCAGCGACATAATTCAGCTAAAAGTAATAAAATTATGTTTAAAAGACAATTGATTCTTCCTTTTGCATCAAAAGAAATACATAAAACTTGTTTTTTCTCATCTCGCTGCAGACATATTATATTTAAAATAGTATAGAAAATCGATAATATAACATGCCGCAGGAAATATTTATAATAAAAAAGACTATTAACATGAAATATTCATTAAAAGGTTGTTTATTTAAACATAAAGGATTTATTCTCTACAACCAGAAAAGTAGAAAACCGCCTATAGAAATAAAAAAACCAAAAGATTGGTATAAATATGATAATTAAGCCACAAATAATCAATAAAAATTACAATTTATGCGGAATAAAATAAAACAATAACTATAGTTTTTTAGTAGAGACGTAATTTATATATCAATATTATTATTTAAGTGCATTAAACTTTAAATATTTACATAAAACTCTAATATCTGGTGTCTAAATAGAAAAATATTGCATTTGAATTTTCAATCTATTTATATTTCCTTTGAAAACTTCATTTTCTTAAAAGATGAATCTATTATTAGATTATACTAAATTACTAAGCACGAAAACTATTTTGATTTCGCCAGTATATATTATATATATGAAAAATAAAATAAAAAACTTAAAAAAATAATAATTTATTAACAAGAGAATCTTAAACAAAGAAATAAATAACAAATAAAAATACATATAATATAATCACAAAAATTTTCATATTATTATTCTATTAACAAATAATCTTAACATAATAAAATATTTATGGTTTTGAATATTATAAAGAACAATTGATGAGAAGATCTTTAGAATCAGAAAATCTAGTATAATGTATATAATAGACATATATATGCGTATTATTATTATTTATGCCAATATTAAAAATTTTATGGTGATTTAATAATTTATAGATTCTAAATGAAAATTTAAATAAAATCAGAAGAATATTCAAGATAAATAATTTATAAAAAAAAGTATAATAGTTTGTAAAAAAATGGTTAAAAAATATAATAAAATAAATCACAATTTATTTATCATTATATATTAAATATTTTTCTTTTTTGTTATTCTTTCTCGTAATCTAATTTAAAAGAAAAATCGAATGTTTTGATAACTATATTTTATATCTAGAAAGTTCAAAATTAGAATAGAAAAACAATATGCTAGCATATAATTTTATTTAAGAACGCTTTTCTAACATCACGATGTGTTCGAATATCTTAATCTAAAGATAAAATATCCAATAATAACAAAATAAAATAAAATAGAATGAATATATTTTTTGTTTATAATAGAAAGAAAAAAGCATTGTTCAGAATTTAAAGATAATAATTATAAAAGTAATAAGAATTAATTTTACCTTTACAATAAAAAAGTAAATTATTACAAAATATGTGGATTAAGCGATCGTAAAAAGTAAAAAAATATCAAAAAACCATAAAAATGGTGGTATAATTATCATTGAAAAGGATAAAAACATATAAATCTCCTATAAATAATGG
>NW_028233149.1:0-22130 GCF_057557595.1 Rhyacophila brunnea | reverse complement strand
ATTTATAAAAAAAATGCATTGTTTTTAAAATAATGGTTTTGTGAAAATTTGTATATAGATCTAATAAATAGTTGATGATTTCATTTAAAAATTGAAAATTTTTAAATATCTTATTTATTAATTATAGGAAGATTTGGTCTTTAGTTTTAATTTTATTGATACTCGCTTTTAAAGAAAAGAAAATAATTAAATTTTACATAAAATTTAAGGAGAATTGGTGTAATTTATATCTCTATAAACTTTTATATACTATATTTATAAAAAAAAAATGCATTGTTTTTAAAATAATGGTTTTGTGAAAATTTGTATATAGATCTAATAAATAGTTGATGATTTCATTTAAAAATTGAAAATTTTTAAATATCTTATTTATTAATTATAGGAAGATTTGGTCTTTAGTTTTAATTTTATTGATACTCGCTTTTAAAGAAAAGAAAATAATTAAATTTTACATAAAATTTAAGGAGAATTGGTGTAATTTATATCTCTATAAACTTTTATATACTATATTTATAAAAAAAAATGCATTGTTTTTAAAATAATGGTTTTGTGAAAATTTGTATATAGATCTAATAAATAGTTGATGATTTCATTTAAAAATTGAAAATTTTTAAATATCTTATTTATTAATTATAGGAAGATTTGGTCTTTAGTTTTAATTTTATTGATACTCGCTTTTAAAGAAAAGAAAATAATTAAATTTTACATAAAATTTAAGGAGAGTTGGTGTAATTTATATCTCTATAAACTTTTATATACTATATTTATAAAAAAGCATTGTTTTTAAAATAATGGTTTTGTGAAAATTTGTATATAGATCTAATAAATAGTTGATGATTTCATTTAAAAATTGAAAATTTTTAAATATCTTATTTATTAATTATAGGAAGATTTGGTCTTTAGTTTTAATTTTATTGATACTCGCTTTTAAAGAAAAGAAAATAATTAAATTTTACATAAAATTTAAGGAGAATTGGTGTAATTTATATCTCTATAAACTTTTATATACTATACTTATAAAAAAATGCATTGTTTTTAAAATAATGGTTTTGTGAAAATTTGTATATAGATCTAATAAATAGTTGATGATTTCATTTAAAAATTGAAAATTTTTAAATATCTTATTTATTAATTATAGGAAGATTTGGTCTTTAGTTTTAATTTTATTGATACTCACTTTTAAAGAAAAGAAAATAATTAAATTTTACATAAAATTTAAGGAGAATTGGTGTAATTTATATCTCTATAAACTTTTATATACTATATTTATAAAAAAAAATGCATTGTTTTTAAAATAATGGTTTTGTGAAAATTTGTATATAGATCTAATAAATAGTTGATGATTTCATTTAAAAATTGAAAATTTTTAAATATCTTATTTATTAATTATAGGAAGATTTGGTCTTTAGTTTTAATTTTATTGATACTCGCTTTTAAAGAAAAGAAAATAATTAAATTTTACATAAAATTTAAGGAGAATTGGTGTAATTTATATCTCTATAAACTTTTATATACTATATTTATAAAAAAAAATGCATTGTTTTTAAAATAATGGTTTTGTGAAAATTTGTATATAGATCTAATAAATAGTTGATGATTTCATTTAAAAATTGAAAATTTTTAAATATCTTATTTATTAATTATAGGAAGATTTGGTCTTTAGTTTTAATTTTATTGATACTCGCTTTTAAAGAAAAGAAAATAATTAAATTTTACATAAAATTTAAGGAGAATTGGTGTAATTTATATTTCTATAAACTTTTATATACTATATTTATAAAAAAAAATGCATTGTTTTTAAAATAATGGTTTTGTGAAAATTTGTATATAGATCTAATAAATAGTTGATGATTTCATTTAAAAATTGAAAATTTTTAAATATCTTATTTATTAATTATAGGAAGATTTGGTCTTTAGTTTTAATTTTATTGATACTCGCTTTTAAAGAAAAGAAAATAATTAAATTTTACATAAAATTTAAGGAGAATTGGTGTAATTTATATCTCTATAAACTTTTATATACTATATTTATAAAAAAAAATGCATTGTTTTTAAAATAATGGTTTTGTGAAAATTTGTATATAGATTTAATAAATAGTTGATGATTTCATTTAAAAATTGAAAATTTTTAAATATCTTATTTATTAATTATAGGAAGATTTGATCTTTAGTTTTAATTTTATTGATACTCGCTTTTAAAGAAAAGAAAATAATTAAATTTTACATAAAATTTAAGGAGAATTGGTGTAATTTATATCTCTATAAACTTTTATATACTATATTTATAAAAAAAAATGCATTGTTTTTAAAATAATGGTTTTGTGAAAATTTGTATATAGATCTAATAAATAGTTGATGATTTCATTTAAAAATTGAAAATTTTTAAATATCTTATTTATTAATTATAGGAAGATTTGGTTTTTAGTTTTAATTTTATTGATACTCGCTTTTAAAGAAAAGAAAATAATTAAATTTTACATAAAATTTAAGGAGAATTGGTGTAATTTATATCTCTATAAACTTTTATATACTATATTTATAAAAAAAAATGCATTGTTTTTAAAATAATGGTTTTGTGAAAATTTGTATATAGATCTAATAAATAGTTGATGATTTCATTTAAAAATTGAAAATTTTTAAATATCTTATTTATTAATTATAGGAAGATTTGGTCTTTAGTTTTAATTTTATTGATACTCGCTTTTAAAGAAAAGAAAATAATTAAATTTTACATAAAATTTAAGGAGAATTGGTGTAATTTATATCTCTATAAACTTTTACATACTATACTTATAAAAAAATGCATTGTTTTTAAAATAATGGTTTTGTGAAAATTTGTATATAGATCTAATAAATAGTTGATGATTTCATTTAAAAATTGAAAATTTTTAAATATCTTATTTATTAATTATAGGAAGATTTGGTCTTTAGTTTTAATTTTATTGATACTCGCTTTTAAAGAAAAGAAAATAATTAAATTTTACATAAAATTTAAGGAGAATTGGTGTAATTTATATCTCTATAAACTTTTATATACTATATTTATAAAAAAAAATGCATTGTTTTTAAAATAATGGTTTTGTGAAAATTTGTATATAGATCTAATAAATAGTTGATGATTTCATTTAAAAATTGAAAATTTTTAAATATCTTATTTATTAATTATAGGAAGATTTGGTTTTTAGTTTTAATTTTATTGATACTCGTTTTTAAAGAAAAGAAAATAATTAAATTTTACATAAAATTTAAGGAGAATTGGTGTAATTTATATCTCTATAAACTTTTATATACTATATTTATAAAAAAAAATGCATTGTTTTTAAAATAATGGTTTTGTGAAAATTTGTATATAGATCTAATAAATAGTTGATGATTTCATTTAAAAATTGAAAATTTTTAAATATCTTATTTATTAATTATAGGAAGATTTGGTCTTTAGTTTTAATTTTATTGATACTCGCTTTTAAAGAAAAGAAAATAATTAAATTTTACATAAAATTTAAGGAGAATTGGTGTAATTTATATCTCTATAAACTTTTATATACTATATTTATAAAAAATGCATTGTTTTTAAAATAATGGTTTTGTGAAAATTTGTATATAGATCTAATAAATAGTTGATGATTTCATTTAAAAATTGAAAATTTTTAAATATCTTATTTATTAATTATAGGAAGATTTGGTCTTTAGTTTTAATTTTATTGATACTCGCTTTTAAAGAAAAGAAAATAATTAAATTTTACATAAAATTTAAGGAGAATTGGTGTAATTTATATCTCTATAAACTTTTATATACTATATTTATAAAAAAATGCATTGTTTTTAAAATAATGGTTTTGTGAAAATTTGTATATAGATCTAATAAATAGTTGATGATTTCATTTAAAAATTGAAAATTTTTAAATATCTTATTTATTAATTATAGGAAGATTTGGTCTTTAGTTTTAATTTTATTGATACTCGCTTTTAAAGAAAAGAAAATAATTAAATTTTACATAAAATTTAAGGAGAATTGGTGTAATTTATATCTCTATAAACTTTTATATACTATACTTATAAAAAAATGCATTGTTTTTAAAATAATGGTTTTGTGAAAATTTGTATATAGATCTAATAAATAGTTGATGATTTCATTTAAAAATTGAAAATTTTTAAATATCTTATTTATTAATTATAGGAAGATTTGGTCTTTAGTTTTAATTTTATTGATACTCGCTTTTAAAGAAAAGAAAATAATTAAATTTTACATAAAATTTAAGGAGAATTGGTGTAATTTATATCTCTATAAACTTTTATATACTATATTTATAAAAAGCATTGTTTTTAAAATAATGGTTTTGTGAAAATTTGTATATAGATCTAATAAATAGTTGATGATTTCATTTAAAAATTGAAAATTTTTAAATATCTTATTTATTAATTATAGGAAGATTTGGTCTTTAGTTTTAATTTTATTGATACTCGCTTTTAAAGAAAAGAAAATAATTAAATTTTACATAAAATTTAAGGAGAATTGGTGTAATTTATATCTCTATAAACTTTTATATACTATATTTATAAAAAAAAATGCATTGTTTTTAAAATAATGGTTTTGTGAAAATTTGTATATAGATCTAATAAATAGTTGATGATTTCATTTAAAAATTGAAAATTTTTAAATATCTTATTTATTAATTATAGGAAGATTTGGTCTTTAGTTTTAATTTTATTGATACTTGCTTTTAAAGAAAAGAAAATAATTAAATTTTACATAAAATTTAAGGAGAATTGGTGTAATTTATATCTCTATAAACTTTTATATACTATATTTATAAAAAAAAATGCATTGTTTTTAAAATAATGGTTTTGTGAAAATTTGTATATAGATCTAATAAATAGTTGATGATTTCATTTAAAAATTGAAAATTTTTAAATATCTTATTTATTAATTATAGGAAGATTTGGTCTTTAGCTTTAATTTTATTGATACTCGCTTTTAAAGAAAAGAAAATAATTAAATTTTACATAAAATTTAAGGAGAATTGGAGTAATTTATATCTCTATAAACTTTTATATACTATATTTATAAAAAAATGCATTGTTTTTAAAATAATGGTTTTGTGAAAATTTGTATATAGATCTAATAAATAGTTGATGATTTCATTTAAAAATTGAAAATTTTTAAATATCTTATTTATTAATTATAGGAAGATTTGGTCTTTAGTTTTAATTTTATTGATACTCGCTTTTAAAGAAAAGAAAATAATTAAATTTTACATAAAATTTAAGGAGAATTGGTGTAATTTATATCTCTATAAACTTTTATATACTATATTTATAAAAAAAAAATGCATTGTTTTTAAAATAATGGTTTTGTGAAAATTTGTATATAGATCTAATAAATAGTTGATGATTTCATTTAAAAATTGAAAATTTTTAAATATCTTATTTATTAATTATAGTAAGATTTGGTCTTTAGTTTTAATTTTATTGATACTCGCTTTTAAAGAAAAGAAAATAATTAAATTTTACATAAAATTTAAGGAGAATTGGTGTAATTTATATCTCTATAAACTTTTATATACTATATTTATAAAAAAAAATGCATTGTTTTTAAAATAATGGTTTTGTGAAAATTTGTATATAGATCTAATAAATAGTTGATGATTTCATTTAAAAATTGAAAATTTTTAAATATCTTATTTATTAATTATAGGAAGATTTGGTCTTTAGCTTTAATTTTATTGATACTCGCTTTTAAAGAAAAGAAAATAATTAAATTTTACATAAAATTTAAGGAGAATTGGAGTAATTTATATCTCTATAAACTTTTATATACTATATTTATAAAAAAATGCATTGTTTTTAAAATAATGGTTTTGTGAAAATTTGTATATAGATCTAATAAATAGTTGATGATTTCATTTAAAAATTGAAAATTTTTAAATATCTTATTTATTAATTATAGGAAGATTTGGTCTTTAGTTTTAATTTTATTGATACTCGCTTTTAAAGAAAAGAAAATAATTAAATTTTACATAAAATTTAAGGAGAATTGGTGTAATTTATATCTCTATAAACTTTTATATACTATATTTATAAAAAAAAAATGCATTGTTTTTAAAATAATGGTTTTGTGAAAATTTGTATATAGATCTAATAAATAGTTGATGATTTCATTTAAAAATTGAAAATTTTTAAATATCTTATTTATTAATTATAGGAAGATTTGGTCTTTAGTTTTAATTTTATTGATACTCGCTTTTAAAGAAAAGAAAATAATTAAATTTTACATAAAATTTAAGGAGAGTTGGTGTAATTTATATTTCTATAAACTTTTATATACTATATTTATAAAAAAGCATTGTTTTTAAAATAATGGTTTTGTGAAAATTTGTATATAGATCTAATAAATAGTTGATGATTTCATTTAAAAATTGAAAATTTTTAAATATCTTATTTATTAATTATAGGAAGATTTGGTCTTTAGTTTTAATTTTATTGATACTCGCTTTTAAAGAAAAGAAAATAATTAAATTTTACATAAAATTTAAGGAGAATTGGTGTAATTTATATCTCTATAAACTTTTATATACTATATTTATAAAAAAAAATGCATTGTTTTTAAAATAATGGTTTTGTGAAAATTTGTATATAGATCTAATAAATAGTTGATGATTTCATTTAAAAATTGAAAATTTTTAAATATCTTATTTATTAATTATAGGAAGATTTGGTCTTTAGTTTTAATTTTATTGATACTCGCTTTTAAAGAAAAGAAAATAATTAAATTTTACATAAAATTTAAGGAGAATTGGTGTAATTTATATCTCTATAAACTTTTATATACTATATTTATAAAAAAAAATGCATTGTTTTTAAAATAATGGTTTTGTGAAAATTTGTATATAGATCTAATAAATAGTTGATGATTTCATTTAAAAATTGAAAATTTTTAAATATTTTATTTATTAATTATAGGAAGATTTGGTCTTTAGTTTTAATTTTATTGATACTTGCTTTTAAAGAAAAGAAAATAATTAAATTTTACATAAAATTTAAGGAGAATTGGTGTAATTTATATCTCTATAAACTTTTATATACTATATTTATAAAAAAGCATTGTTTTTAAAATAATGGTTTTGTGAAAATTTGTATATAGATCTAATAAATAGTTGATGATTTCATTTAAAAATTGAAAATTTTTAAATATCTTATTTATTAATTATAGGAAGATTTGGTCTTTAGTTTTAATTTTATTGATACTCGCTTTTAAAGAAAAGAAAATAATTAAATTTTACATAAAATTTAAGGAGAATTGGTGTAATTTATATCTCTATAAACTTTTATATACTATACTTATAAAAAAATGCATTGTTTTTAAAATAATGGTTTTGTGAAAATTTGTATATAGATCTAATAAATAGTTGATGATTTCATTTAAAAATTGAAAATTTTTAAATATCTTATTTATTAATTATAGGAAGATTTGGTCTTTAGTTTTAATTTTATTGATACTCGCTTTTAAAGAAAAGAAAATAATTAAATTTTACATAAAATTTAAGGAGAATTGGTGTAATTTATATCTCTATAAACTTTTATATACTATATTTATAAAAAAAATGCATTGTTTTTAAAATAATGGTTTTGTGAAAATTTGTATATAGATCTAATAAATAGTTGATGATTTCATTTAAAAATTGAAAATTTTTAAATATCTTATTTATTAATTATAGGAAGATTTGGTCTTTAGTTTTAATTTTATTGATACTCGCTTTTAAAGAAAAGAAAATAATTAAATTTTACATAAAATTTAAGGAGAATTGGTGTAATTTATATTTCTATAAACTTTTATATACTATATCTATAAAAAAAAATGCATTGTTTTTAAAATAATGGTTTTGTGAAAATTTGTATATAGATCTAATAAATAGTTGATGATTTCATTTAAAAATTGAAAATTTTTAAATATCTTATTTATTAATTATAGGAAGATTTGGTCTTTAGTTTTAATTTTATTGATACTCGCTTTTAAAGAAAAGAAAATAATTAAATTTTACATAAAATTTAAGGAGAATTGGTGTAATTTATATCTCTATAAACTTTTATATACTATATTTATAAAAAAAAATGCATTGTTTTTAAAATAATGGTTTTGTGAAAATTTGTATATAGATCTAATAAATAGTTGATGATTTCATTTAAAAATTGAAAATTTTTAAATATCTTATTTATTAATTATAGGAAGATTTGATCTTTAGTTTTAATTTTATTGATACTCGCTTTTAAAGAAAAGAAAATAATTAAATTTTACATAAAATTTAAGGAGAATTGGTGTAATTTATATCTCTATAAACTTTTATATACTATATTTATAAAAAAAAATGCATTGTTTTTAAAATAATGGTTTTGTGAAAATTTGTATATAGATCTAATAAATAGTTGATGATTTCATTTAAAAATTGAAAATTTTTAAATATCTTATTTATTAATTATAGGAAGATTTGATCTTTAGTTTTAATTTTATTGATACTCGCTTTTAAAGAAAAGAAAATAATTAAATTTTACATAAAATTTAAGGAGAATTGGTGTAATTTATATCTCTATAAACTTTTATATACTATATTTATAAAAAAAATGCATTGTTTTTAAAATAATGGTTTTGTGAAAATTTGTATATAGATCTAATAAATAGTTGATGATTTCATTTAAAAATTGAAAATTTTTAAATATCTTATTTATTAATTATAGGAAGATTTGGTTTTTAGTTTTAATTTTATTGATACTCGCTTTTAAAGAAAAGAAAATAATTAAATTTTACATAAAATTTAAGGAGAATTGGTGTAATTTATATCTCTATAAACTTTTATATACTATATTTATAAAAAAAATGCATTGTTTTTAAAATAATGGTTTTGTGAAAATTTGTATATAGATCTAATAAATAGTTGATGATTTCATTTAAAAATTGAAAATTTTTAAATATCTTATTTATTAATTATAGGAAGATTTGGTCTTTAGTTTTAATTTTATTGATACTCGCTTTTAAAGAAAAGAAAATAATTAAATTTTACATAAAATTTAAGGAGAATTGGTGTAATTTATATCTCTATAAACTTTTACATACTATACTTATAAAAAAATGCATTGTTTTTAAAATAATGGTTTTGTGAAAATTTGTATATAGATCTAATAAATAGTTGATGATTTCATTTAAAAATTGAAAATTTTTAAATATCTTATTTATTAATTATAGGAAGATTTGGTCTTTAGTTTTAATTTTATTGATACTCGCTTTTAAAGAAAAGAAAATAATTAAATTTTACATAAAATTTAAGGAGAATTGGTGTAATTTATATCTCTATAAACTTTTATATACTATATTTATAAAAAAATGCATTGTTTTTAAAATAATGGTTTTGTGAAAATTTGTATATAGATCTAATAAATAGTTGATGATTTCATTTAAAAATTGAAAATTTTTAAATATCTTATTTATTAATTATAGGAAGATTTGGTTTTTAGTTTTAATTTTATTGATACTCGTTTTTAAAGAAAAGAAAATAATTAAATTTTACATAAAATTTAAGGAGAATTGGTGTAATTTATATCTCTATAAACTTTTATATACTATATTTATAAAAAAAAATGCATTGTTTTTAAAATAATGGTTTTGTGAAAATTTGTATATAGATCTAATAAATAGTTGATGATTTCATTTAAAAATTGAAAATTTTTAAATATCTTATTTATTAATTATAGGAAGATTTGGTCTTTAGTTTTAATTTTATTGATACTCGCTTTTAAAGAAAAGAAAATAATTAAATTTTACATAAAATTTAAGGAGAATTGGTGTAATTTATATCTCTATAAACTTTTATATACTATATTTATAAAAAAATGCATTGTTTTTAAAATAATGGTTTTGTGAAAATTTGTATATAGATCTAATAAATAGTTGATGATTTCATTTAAAAATTGAAAATTTTTAAATATCTTATTTATTAATTATAGGAAGATTTGGTCTTTAGTTTTAATTTTATTGATACTCGCTTTTAAAGAAAAGAAAATAATTAAATTTTACATAAAATTTAAGGAAAATTGGTGTAATTTATATTTCTATAAACTTTTATATACTATATTTATAAAAAAGCATTGTTTTTAAAATAATGGTTTTGTGAAAATTTGTATATAGATCTAATAAATAGTTGATGATTTCATTTAAAAATTGAAAATTTTTAAATATCTTATTTATTAATTATAGGAAGATTTGGTCTTTAGTTTTAATTTTATTGATACTCGCTTTTAAAGAAAAGAAAATAATTAAATTTTACATAAAATTTAAGGAGAATTGGTGTAATTTATATCTCTATAAACTTTTATATACTATATTTATAAAAAAAAATGCATTGTTTTTAAAATAATGGTTTTGTGAAAATTTGTATATAGATCTAATAAATAGTTGATGATTTCATTTAAAAATTGAAAATTTTTAAATATCTTATTTATTAATTATAGGAAGATTTGGTCTTTAGTTTTAATTTTATTGATACTCGCTTTTAAAGAAAAGAAAATAAATTTTACATAAAATTTAAGGAGAATTGGTGTAATTTATATCTCTATAAACTTTTTATATACTATATTTATAAAAAAAAATGCATTGTTTTTAAAATAATGGTTTTGTGAAAATTTGTATATAGATCTAATAAATAGTTGATGATTTCATTTAAAAATTGAAAATTTTTAAATATTTTATTTATTAATTATAGGAAGATTTGGTCTTTAGTTTTAATTTTATTGATACTTGCTTTTAAAGAAAAGAAAATAATTAAATTTTACATAAAATTTAAGGAGAATTGGTGTAATTTATATCTCTATAAACTTTTATATACTATATTTATATAAAAAAGCATTGTTTTTAAAATAATGGTTTTGTGAAAATTTGTATATAGATCTAATAAATAGTTGATGATTTCATTTAAAAATTGAAAATTTTTAAATATCTTATTTATTAATTATAGGAAGATTTGGTCTTTAGTTTTAATTTTATTGATACTCGCTTTTAAAGAAAAGAAAATAATTAAATTTTACATAAAATTTAAGGAGAATTGGTGTAATTTATATCTCTATAAACTTTTATATACTATACTTATAAAAAAATGCATTGTTTTTAAAATAATGGTTTTGTGAAAATTTGTATATAGATCTAATAAATAGTTGATGATTTCATTTAAAAATTGAAAATTTTTAAATATCTTATTTATTAATTATAGGAAGATTTGGTCTTTAGTTTTAATTTTATTGATACTCGCTTTTAAAGAAAAGAAAATAATTAAATTTTACATAAAATTTAAGGAGAATTGGTGTAATTTATATCTCTATAAACTTTTATATACTATATTTATAAAAAAAATGCATTGTTTTTAAAATAATGGTTTTGTGAAAATTTGTATATAGATCTAATAAATAGTTGATGATTTCATTTAAAAATTGAAAATTTTTAAATATCTTATTTATTAATTATAGGAAGATTTGGTCTTTAGTTTTAATTTTATTGATACTCGCTTTTAAAGAAAAGAAAATAATTAAATTTTACATAAAATTTAAGGAGAATTGGTGTAATTTATATCTCTATAAACTTTTATATACTATATTTATAAAAAAAAATGCATTGTTTTTAAAATAATGGTTTTGTGAAAATTTGTATATAGATCTAATAAATAGTTGATGATTTCATTTAAAAATTGAAAATTTTTAAATATCTTATTTATTAATTATAGGAAGATTTGGTCTTTAGTTTTAATTTTATTGATACTCGCTTTTAAAGAAAAGAAAATAATTAAATTTTACATAAAATTTAAGGAGAATTGGTGTAATTTATATCTCTATAAACTTTTATATACTATATTTATAAAAAAAAATGCATTGTTTTTAAAATAATGGTTTTGTGAAAATTTGTATATAGATCTAATAAATAGTTGATGATTTCATTTAAAAATTGAAAATTTTTAAATATCTTATTTATTAATTATAGGAAGATTTGATCTTTAGTTTTAATTTTATTGATACTCGCTTTTAAAGAAAAGAAAATAATTAAATTTTACATAAAATTTAAGGAGAATTGGTGTAATTTATATCTCTATAAACTTTTATATACTATATTTATAAAAAAAAATGCATTGTTTTTAAAATAATGGTTTTGTGAAAATTTGTATATAGATCTAATAAATAGTTGATGATTTCATTTAAAAATTGAAAATTTTTAAATATCTTATTTATTAATTATAGGAAGATTTGATCTTTAGTTTTAATTTTATTGATACTCGCTTTTAAAGAAAAGAAAATAATTAAATTTTACATAAAATTTAAGGAGAATTGGTGTAATTTATATCTCTATAAACTTTTATATACTATATTTATAAAAAAAATGCATTGTTTTTAAAATAATGGTTTTGTGAAAATTTGTATATAGATCTAATAAATAGTTGATGATTTCATTTAAAAATTGAAAATTTTTAAATATCTTATTTATTAATTATAGGAAGATTTGGTTTTTAGTTTTAATTTTATTGATACTCGCTTTTAAAGAAAAGAAAATAATTAAATTTTACATAAAATTTAAGGAGAATTGGTGTAATTTATATCTCTATAAACTTTTATATACTATATTTATAAAAAAAATGCATTGTTTTTAAAATAATGGTTTTGTGAAAATTTGTATATAGATCTAATAAATAGTTGATGATTTCATTTAAAAATTGAAAATTTTTAAATATCTTATTTATTAATTATAGGAAGATTTGGTCTTTAGTTTTAATTTTATTGATACTCGCTTTTAAAGAAAAGAAAATAATTAAATTTTACATAAAATTTAAGGAGAATTGGTGTAATTTATATCTCTATAAACTTTTACATACTATACTTATAAAAAAATGCATTGTTTTTAAAATAATGGTTTTGTGAAAATTTGTATATAGATCTAATAAATAGTTGATGATTTCATTTAAAAATTGAAAATTTTTAAATATCTTATTTATTAATTATAGGAAGATTTGGTCTTTAGTTTTAATTTTATTGATACTCGCTTTTAAAGAAAAGAAAATAATTAAATTTTACATAAAATTTAAGGAGAATTGGTGTAATTTATATCTCTATAAACTTTTATATACTATATTTATAAAAAAAATGCATTGTTTTTAAAATAATGGTTTTGTGAAAATTTGTATATAGATCTAATAAATAGTTGATGATTTCATTTAAAAATTGAAAATTTTTAAATATCTTATTTATTAATTATAGGAAGATTTGGTTTTTAGTTTTAATTTTATTGATACTCGTTTTTAAAGAAAAGAAAATAATTAAATTTTACATAAAATTTAAGGAGAATTGGTGTAATTTATATCTCTATAAACTTTTATATACTATATTTATAAAAAAAAAATGCATTGTTTTTAAAATAATGGTTTTGTGAAAATTTGTATATAGATCTAATAAATAGTTGATGATTTCATTTAAAAATTGAAAATTTTTAAATATCTTATTTATTAATTATAGGAAGATTTGGTCTTTAGTTTTAATTTTATTGATACTCGCTTTTAAAGAAAAGAAAATAATTAAATTTTACATAAAATTTAAGGAGAATTGGTGTAATTTATATCTCTATAAACTTTTATATACTATATTTATAAAAAAATGCATTGTTTTTAAAATAATGGTTTTGTGAAAATTTGTATATAGATCTAATAAATAGTTGATGATTTCATTTAAAAATTGAAAATTTTTAAATATCTTATTTATTAATTATAGGAAGATTTGGTCTTTAGTTTTAATTTTATTGATACTCGCTTTTAAAGAAAAGAAAATAATTAAATTTTACATAAAATTTAAGGAAAATTGGTGTAATTTATATCTCTATAAACTTTTATATACTATATTTATAAAAAAAAATGCATTGTTTTTAAAATAATGGTTTTGTGAAAATTTGTATATAGATCTAATAAATAGTTGATGATTTCATTTAAAAATTGAAAATTTTTAAATATCTTATTTATTAATTATAGGAAGATTTGGTCTTTAGTTTTAATTTTATTGATACTCGCTTTTAAAGAAAAGAAAATAATTAAATTTTACATAAAATTTAAGGAGAGTTGGTGTAATTTATATCTCTATAAACTTTTATATACTATATTTATAAAAAAGCATTGTTTTTAAAATAATGGTTTTGTGAAAATTTGTATATAGATCTAATAAATAGTTGATGATTTCATTTAAAAATTGAAAATTTTTAAATATCTTATTTATTAATTATAGGAAGATTTGGTCTTTAGTTTTAATTTTATTGATACTCGCTTTTAAAGAAAAGAAAATAATTAAATTTTACATAAAATTTAAGGAGAATTGGTGTAATTTATATCTTTATAAACTTTTATATACTATATTTATAAAAAAAAATGCATTGTTTTTAAAATAATGGTTTTGTGAAAATTTGTATATAGATCTAATAAATAGTTGATGATTTCATTTAAAAATTGAAAATTTTTAAATATCTTATTTATTAATTATAGGAAGATTTGGTCTTTAGTTTTAATTTTATTGATACTCGCTTTTAAAGAAAAGAAAATAATTAAATTTTACATAAAATTTAAGGAGAATTGGTGTAATTTATATCTCTATAAACTTTTATATACTATATTTATAAAAAAAAATGCATTGTTTTTAAAATAATGGTTTTGTGAAAATTTGTATATAGATCTAATAAATAGTTGATGATTTCATTTAAAAATTGAAAATTTTTAAATATCTTATTTATTAATTATAGGAAGATTTGGTCTTTAGTTTTAATTTTATTGATACTCGCTTTTAAAGAAAAGAAAATAATTAAATTTTACATAAAATTTAAGGAGAATTGGTGTAATTTATATCTCTATAAACTTTTATATACTATATTTATAAAAAAAAATGCATTGTTTTTAAAATAATGGTTTTGTGAAAATTTGTATATAGATCTAATAAATAGTTGATGATTTCATTTAAAAATTGAAAATTTTTAAATATCTTATTTATTAATTATAGGAAGATTTGATCTTTAGTTTTAATTTTATTGATACTCGCTTTTAAAGAAAAGAAAATAATTAAATTTTACATAAAATTTAAGGAGAATTGGTGTAATTTATATCTCTATAAACTTTTATATACTATATTTATAAAAAAAAATGCATTGTTTTTAAAATAATGGTTTTGTGAAAATTTGTATATAGATCTAATAAATAGTTGATGATTTCATTTAAAAATTGAAAATTTTTAAATATCTTATTTATTAATTATAGGAAGATTTGGTCTTTAGTTTTAATTTTATTGATACTCGCTTTTAAAGAAAAGAAAATAATTAAATTTTACATAAAATTTAAGGAGAATTGGTGTAATTTATATCTCTATAAACTTTTATATACTATATTTATAAAAAAAATGCATTGTTTTTAAAATAATGGTTTTGTGAAAATTTGTATATAGATCTAATAAATAATTGATGATTTCATTTAAAAATTGAAAATTTTTAAATATCTTATTTATTAATTATAGGAAGATTTGGTCTTTAGTTTTAATTTTATTGATACTCGCTTTTAAAGAAAAGAAAATAATTAAATTTTACATAAAATTTAAGGAGAATTGGTGTAATTTATATCTTTATAAACTTTTATATACTATATTTATAAAAAAAAATGCATTGTTTTTAAAATAATGGTTTTGTGAAAATTTGTATATAGATCTAATAAATAGTTGATGATTTCATTTAAAAATTGAAAATTTTTAAATATCTTATTTATTAATTATAGGAAGATTTGGTCTTTAGTTTTAATTTTATTGATACTCGCTTTTAAAGAAAAGAAAATAATTAAATTTTACATAAAATTTAAGGAGAATTGGTGTAATTTATATCTCTATAAACTTTTATATACTATATTTATAAAAAAAAATGCATTGTTTTTAAAATAATGGTTTTGTGAAAATTTGTATATAGATCTAATAAATAGTTGATGATTTCATTTAAAAATTGAAAATTTTTAAATATCTTATTTATTAATTATAGGAAGATTTGGTCTTTAGTTTTAATTTTATTGATACTCGCTTTTAAATAAAAGAAAATAATTAAATTTTACATAAAATTTAAGGAGAATTGGTGTAATTTATATCTCTATAAACTTTTATATACTATATTTATAAAAAAAATGCATTGTTTTTAAAATAATGGTTTTGTGAAAATTTGTATATAGATCTAATAAATAGTTGATGATTTCATTTAAAAATTGAAAATTTTTAAATATCTTATTTATTAATTATAGGAAGATTTGATCTTTAGTTTTAATTTTATTGATACTCGCTTTTAAAGAAAAGAAAATAATTAAATTTTACATAAAATTTAAGGAGAATTGGTGTAATTTATATCTCTATAAACTTTTATATACTATATTTATAAAAAAAAATGCATTGTTTTTAAAATAATGGTTTTGTGAAAATTTGTATATAGATCTAATAAATAGTTGATGATTTCATTTAAAAATTGAAAATTTTTAAATATCTTATTTATTAATTATAGGAAGATTTGGTCTTTAGTTTTAATTTTATTGATACTCGCTTTTAAAGAAAAGAAAATAATTAAATTTTACATAAAATTTAAGGAGAATTGGTGTAATTTATATCTCTATAAACTTTTATATACTATATTTATAAAAAAAAATGCATTGTTTTTAAAATAATGGTTTTGTGAAAATTTGTATATAGATCTAATAAATAGTTGATGATTTCATTTAAAAATTGAAAATTTTTAAATATCTTATTTATTAATTATAGGAAGATTTGGTCTTTAGTTTTAATTTTATTGATACTCGCTTTTAAAGAAAAGAAAATAATTAAATTTTACATAAAATTTAAGGAGAATTGGTGTAATTTATATTTCTATAAACTTTTATATACTATATTTATAAAAAAAAATGCATTGTTTTTAAAATAATGGTTTTGTGAAAATTTGTATATAGATCTAATAAATAGTTGATGATTTCATTTAAAAATTGAAAATTTTTAAATATCTTATTTATTAATTATAGGAAGATTTGGTCTTTAGTTTTAATTTTATTGATACTCGCTTTTAAAGAAAAGAAAATAATTAAATTTTACATAAAATTTAAGGAGAATTGGTGTAATTTATATCTCTATAAACTTTTATATACTATATTTATAAAAAAAAATGCATTGTTTTTAAAATAATGGTTTTGTGAAAATTTGTATATAGATCTAATAAATAGTTGATGATTTCATTTAAAAATTGAAAATTTTTAAATATCTTATTTATTAATTATAGGAAGATTTGATCTTTAGTTTTAATTTTATTGATACTCGCTTTTAAAGAAAAGAAAATAATTAAATTTTACATAAAATTTAAGGAGAATTGGTGTAATTTATATCTCTATAAACTTTTATATACTATATTTATAAAAAAAATGCATTGTTTTTAAAATAATGGTTTTGTGAAAATTTGTATATAGATCTAATAAATAGTTGATGATTTCATTTAAAAATTGAAAATTTTTAAATATCTTATTTATTAATTATAGGAAGATTTGGTCTTTAGTTTTAATTTTATTGATACTCGCTTTTAAAGAAAAGAAAATAATTAAATTTTACATAAAATTTAAGGAGAATTGGTGTAATTTATATCTCTATAAACTTTTATATACTATATTTATAAAAAAATGCATTGTTTTTAAAATAATGGTTTTGTGAAAATTTGTATATAGATCTAATAAATAGTTGATGATTTCATTTAAAAATTGAAAATTTTTAAATATCTTATTTATTAATTATAGGAAGATTTGGTCTTTAGTTTTAATTTTATTGATACTCACTTTTAAAGAAAAGAAAATAATTAAATTTTACATAAAATTTAAGGAGAATTGGTGTAATTTATATCTTTATAAACTTTTATATACTATATTTATAAAAAAAAATGCATTGTTTTTAAAATAATGGTTTTGTGAAAATTTGTATATAGATCTAATAAATAGTTGATGATTTCATTTAAAAATTGAAAATTTTTAAATATCTTATTTATTAATTATAGGAAGATTTGGTCTTTAGTTTTAATTTTATTGATACTCGCTTTTAAAGAAAAGAAAATAATTAAATTTTACATAAAATTTAAGGAGAATTGGTGTAATTTATATCTCTATAAACTTTTATATACTATATTTATAAAAAAAAATGCATTGTTTTTAAAATAATGGTTTTGTGAAAATTTGTATATAGATCTAATAAATAGTTGATGATTTCATTTAAAAATTGAAAATTTTTAAATATCTTATTTATTAATTATAGGAAGATTTGGTCTTTAGTTTTAATTTTATTGATACTCGCTTTTAAAGAAAAGAAAATAATTAAATTTTACATAAAATTTAAGGAGAATTGGTGTAATTTATATTTCTATAAACTTTTATATACTATATTTATAAAAAAAAATGCATTGTTTTTAAAATAATGGTTTTGTGAAAATTTGTATATAGATCTAATAAATAGTTGATGATTTCATTTAAAAATTGAAAATTTTTAAATATCTTATTTATTAATTATAGGAAGATTTGGTCTTTAGTTTTAATTTTATTGATACTCGCTTTTAAAGAAAAGAAAATAATTAAATTTTACATAAAATTTAAGGAGAATTGGTGTAATTTATATCTTTATAAACTTTTATATACTATATTTATAAAAAAAAATGCATTGTTTTTAAAATAATGGTTTTGTGAAAATTTGTATATAGATCTAATAAATAGTTGATGATTTCATTTAAAAATTGAAAATTTTTAAATATCTTATTTATTAATTATAGGAAGATTTGGTCTTTAGTTTTAATTTTATTGATACTCGCTTTTAAAGAAAAGAAAATAATTAAATTTTACATAAAATTTAAGGAGAATTGGTGTAATTTATATCTCTATAAACTTTTATATACTATATTTATAAAAAAAAATGCATTGTTTTTAAAATAATGGTTTTGTGAAAATTTGTATATAGATCTAATAAATAGTTGATGATTTCATTTAAAAATTGAAAATTTTTAAATATCTTATTTATTAATTATAGGAAGATTTGGTCTTTAGTTTTAATTTTATTGATACTCGCTTTTAAAGAAAAGAAAATAATTAAATTTTACATAAAATTTAAGGAGAATTGGTGTAATTTATATCTCTATAAACTTTTATATACTATATTTATAAAAAAAAATGCATTGTTTTTAAAATAATGGTTTTGTGAAAATTTGTATATAGATCTAATAAATAGTTGATGATTTCATTTAAAAATTGAAAATTTTTAAATATCTTATTTATTAATTATAGGAAGATTTGATCTTTAGTTTTAATTTTATTGATACTCGCTTTTAAAGAAAAGAAAATAATTAAATTTTACATAAAATTTAAGGAGAATTGGTGTAATTTATATCTCTATAAACTTTTATATACTATATTTATAAAAAAAAATGCATTGTTTTTAAAATAATGGTTTTGTGAAAATTTGTATATAGATCTAATAAATAGTTGATGATTTCATTTAAAAATTGAAAATTTTTAAATATCTTATTTATTAATTATAGGAAGATTTGGTCTTTAGTTTTAATTTTATTGATACTCGCTTTTAAAGAAAAGAAAATAATTAAATTTTACATAAAATTTAAGGAGAATTGGTGTAATTTATATCTCTATAAACTTTTATATACTATATTTATAAAAAAAAATGCATTGTTTTTAAAATAATGGTTTTGTGAAAATTTGTATATAGATCTAATAAATAGTTGATGATTTCATTTAAAAATTGAAAATTTTTAAATATCTTATTTATTAATTATAGGAAGATTTGGTCTTTAGTTTTAATTTTATTGATACTCGCTTTTAAAGAAAAGAAAATAATTAAATTTTACATAAAATTTAAGGAGAATTGGTGTAATTTATATTTCTATAAACTTTTATATACTATATTTATAAAAAAAAATGCATTGTTTTTAAAATAATGGTTTTGTGAAAATTTGTATATAGATCTAATAAATAGTTGATGATTTCATTTAAAAATTGAAAATTTTTAAATATCTTATTTATTAATTATAGGAAGATTTGGTCTTTAGTTTTAATTTTATTGATACTCACTTTTAAAGAAAAGAAAATAATTAAATTTTACATAAAATTTAAGGAGAATTGGTGTAATTTATATCTCTATAAACTTTTATATACTATATTTATAAAAAAAAATGCATTGTTTTTAAAATAATGGTTTTGTGAAAATTTGTATATAGATCTAATAAATAGTTGATGATTTCATTTAAAAATTGAAAATTTTTAAATATCTTATTTATTAATTATAGGAAGATTTGATCTTTAGTTTTAATTTTATTGATACTCGCTTTTAAAGAAAAGAAAATAATTAAATTTTACATAAAATTTAAGGAGAATTGGTGTAATTTATATCTCTATAAACTTTTATATACTATATTTATAAAAAAAATGCATTGTTTTTAAAATAATGGTTTTGTGAAAATTTGTATATAGATCTAATAAATAGTTGATGATTTCATTTAAAAATTGAAAATTTTTAAATATCTTATTTATTAATTATAGGAAGATTTGGTCTTTAGTTTTAATTTTATTGATACTCACTTTTAAAGAAAAGAAAATAATTAAATTTTACATAAAATTTAAGGAGAATTGGTGTAATTTATATCTCTATAAACTTTTATATACTATATTTATAAAAAAAATGCATTGTTTTTAAAATAATGGTTTTGTGAAAATTTGTATATAGATCTAATAAATAGTTGATGATTTCATTTAAAAATTGAAAATTTTTAAATATCTTATTTATTAATTATAGGAAGATTTGGTCTTTAGTTTTAATTTTATTGATACTCGCTTTTAAAGAAAAGAAAATAATTAAATTTTACATAAAATTTAAGGAGAATTGGTGTAATTTATATCTTTATAAACTTTTATATACTATATTTATAAAAAAAATGCATTGTTTTTAAAATAATGGTTTTGTGAAAATTTGTATATAGATCTAATAAATAGTTGATGATTTCATTTAAAAATTGAAAATTTTTAAATATCTTATTTATTAATTATAGGAAGATTTGGTCTTTAGTTTTAATTTTATTGATACTCGCTTTTAAAGAAAAGAAAATAATTAAATTTTACATAAAATTTAAGGAGAATTGGTGTAATTTATATCTCTATAAACTTTTATATACTATATTTATAAAAAAAAATGCATTGTTTTTAAAATAATGGTTTTGTGAAAATTTGTATATAGATCTAATAAATAGTTGATGATTTCATTTAAAAATTGAAAATTTTTAAATATCTTATTTATTAATTATAGGAAGATTTGGTCTTTAGTTTTAATTTTATTGATACTCGCTTTTAAAGAAAAGAAAATAATTAAATTTTACATAAAATTTAAGGAGAATTGGTGTAATTTATATCTCTATAAACTTTTATATACTATATTTATAAAAAAAAATGCATTGTTTTTAAAATAATGGTTTTGTGAAAATTTGTATATAGATCTAATAAATAGTTGATGATTTCATTTAAAAATTGAAAATTTTTAAATATCTTATTTATTAATTATAGGAAGATTTGATCTTTAGTTTTAATTTTATTGATACTCGCTTTTAAAGAAAAGAAAATAATTAAATTTTACATAAAATTTAAGGAGAATTGGTGTAATTTATATCTCTATAAACTTTTATATACTATATTTATAAAAAAAATGCATTGTTTTTAAAATAATGGTTTTGTGAAAATTTGTATATAGATCTAATAAATAGTTGATGATTTCATTTAAAAATTGAAAATTTTTAAATATCTTATTTATTAATTATAGGAAGATTTGGTCTTTAGTTTTAATTTTATTGATACTCGCTTTTAAAGAAAAGAAAATAATTAAATTTTACATAAAATTTAAGGAGAATTGGTGTAATTTATATCTCTATAAACTTTTATATACTATATTTATAAAAAAAAATGCATTGTTTTTAAAATAATGGTTTTGTGAAAATTTGTATATAGATCTAATAAATAGTTGATGATTTCATTTAAAAATTGAAAATTTTT
>NW_028233148.1:0-22185 GCF_057557595.1 Rhyacophila brunnea | reverse complement strand
AAAAACTGTTATTGAAGATATTGAAGTGGCTAAAAACCCAGAGAATAGGGAGTATGCTAGTTCATTGATTCTTCTAACGACATTAATAGTAATATCTGGTATAATATTGGTTGTTATCTTAATTAAAATATTTTCATAGAATCCAAATGAACATAATATTTTCAATAAACAAGCATTTATCCATATGTATCGATTTCTCTTTTTTTTTCCATAAGTTTATTATTAAATGCAATCATAGTTGATACTTTTTTAAAATAAAGAAAAATTACCAACTCCATCATGCCAAAAATTACATTGCGAAAAAAATAAAAAATAATTTCGATTTAAAACGTTATTTTAATGTTTAGAGCTTTTAAAAACATCAATAAACTAATTTAGCTGTTTTTTAATGATTTAATTCGGCTTATTTTCAAAAATATTTTCGATTTTATCGAGTAGTTCTCATATATTGAAAAACGATCGAAACATGTTTATAACGTTTATTTTGCTTTCACAAAAAAAAATAAATGATTTATATATGAATTATTAGAGTTCTTTCATAATTAATATTATTTAAATAATATTTATGCATTCTAATTTTATAAAAAATATACTTCGCTATATTAAATTTCGAGGCAAGATTGCTTTTTATATTTATTTAAAAAGGCATTTTTTTTTTATTTTTAATACTTGGTTCTATGGATAAGATTTAGAACATACAGTATTTTTTGTCCCTTTTACCCGTAAAATAATGTCATTATTAGCTTATTTCACATGTAGTGTTAGCTTAAAAATAGCTATTATAAGTCTTTGTCATTAAAAGAACTATGCATCCTCTAAATTGATATGTCTATAATTAATTTGACATCTTCATCAAAACAGGTGATATAATAAGTATTTTATTACTTTTTTTGCAATAAATATCTATGTTATATGTACCTTCTTGATTTTTTTTATATAGAATTTCTGGTTTATTAAGTTTTACATGTATTATTATGTGAAGAATTTTTTTTATGATCACATATTATTAAATAAAATGAATTTTTTTATCGTATCATCAGAACCTAATAAGTGATCTTTATTTTTTGACCCTTGCCTGTTTTTTGGGAATTCTCATAGCTTAGGAGCTTTAATATATAGTCTCTTTGTTTCATAAGCGAAGAGTTTAAAATGAAGTTCTGTTTTTTTTTTGGATAAATGTGGTATTATATAGAATTTACACATAATTTCCTTTTAAAAAGCTTGAAATTGCAACAAAAAAACCATTTTTGAGTAAAATAAATCTGATGTTTTTCATGCTTACGTATTTTGTTTTCCACCGTTTATTTCTCAAAATATAATTTATTTTTTGTATCCTAAGTTCGATTTTTATTCTAAGCACAATTTTTTTTTTAACTGGTTTTAATATCCAAAAAAAATCAATAAAAGTAAAAAACTTTCATATGCAATTATCAAAATGCCCAATTGGTATTTTTTCGATTTGTTATAATATCCGCCGCGATATAACACATGACTTTCTGCGAAAAGAATATAAAAACAGAAAAATATAATTTCAAAAGATGTTTGCATAATCCATGCATAAAGATTATAACCGTTTCAAAGAGAAACGCAAAGATTCACAATAAATATCAATCTATAATAATCACATAAATACACTTAATATGTATTATAATAGGTAGGTATTTTTAAAACTTGCATAAAAAACACGAAAATACTATTTAGTCATATTAATACAAAAAAATTTATACTAGCTTATTTCTTTTTCTGATATTTTTATTATGGTTTATCTATCTGATATTTTATTTATTCTGATAAAATCATACAACTACAACAAAAAACCCACGGAAAAATATTATAAATATATAAAAACTAATATTAAAAAGAAATTTTGTGTTTTTAAGCAGATACCGTATAATTTCAGCAAATTTGATACACTTGTAATATTCAATTATTGTGTGTATTTGCGATGTCTTAAAAAAACTCGTCATTAGATTCAATGTTTTAAATTATAAGAGTTACTTTTGATATTTTACACGCTTAAAAGGCTTATTTTATTCGTAAAATATATTTACTATTTGTCATACGATTGAAATTATTTGTTAATTAAGTCTTTGTCAGTAATCACATCAGTTTTCGGCGTTCTATTTTATATCTGAATGCAATGAAAGATAATGTAAGCTTGTTTATACTAATTTTAAAATATCCAAGATTCTAAAAATTCATAATATAAAACTGTTAAATATTTTCCCTTAAACTAGGAATTTAAATGAACATAAAAAAGCTTTTTGATTCATTCACGTATAATTTTCAGGTATAATAAGCCTTGGATACTAAGGTCTCGATGTACCATGTATATAAAGAGAACTGTAGGGCATTAAACCAGTTTTTTTGTTTTTAGTTGCCTATTTGATGTGATTTGCTTATTGAATTGCGCTGTGTATTTTATGATCGTAATTTTCAATCAAAAATTAGCTAATTTATTGATTATTTCATATTCGCTTAATATATTCGATTCCGCCACTTCTATCCTTCAAAGTATAATAAATGAAAAAAATATATTAAAAAAGTTTATAAAATTTATATTGGTATTTTAGATAAAAAAAATATGTGTATAAATTTTTTGAGGCATTCTAATTTCTTTTAGCGCACCTTGTTACTTTTTTAGATGCGATTGAAACCAAAAAAATATTTTTACAATATTTTTATAGTAAATCGATAAAATGATAAATATAGTTTAAGAAATAATGCGATATTTGATTAAAACGGGTTGATTAAATACGTTTAAATAATCAGTGGAGCCATAAATTATGCAATGAAAATTTTGGAGAATCTATGAAATATCAAAAACTGCTAAATCTTCAATAAAGTTAGTTAATTAAGATCATAAAATATAAAATAAAAATATAATTTATGTGAAAGTATGGCATCAAGGGTATAATTTTTGTTTTTGGGATTCCATCTATATCATATTCTATCTCAAAGCTTATTATATAAACATTATTTGTATTTTAGAGAATTTTTTGAATAAAAATTATATGTTTTAGGATGAAAAAAGCGGTGACTTCCATCAAAAATTTGGAATTTAATTAAAAAAAAATAATTTTTATTATGTACCTAGTTCATTTCATTATGTACAAAAAAATATTTTTTTTTTAATGTGTAGGGTGTTGTTTAATGTAAATTATTATTTTGTAAAGCATTTGACATATGATTCGTTTTTATATCATAGGTAAAGATAAAATCATGCTTTTATTACATTAAAAAAATATAAAGATGAAGTCGAGCATATTAAGTTTAGACGAAAAATAAACCCAATACATCTTATTAATAAAGATACAAATTTTAAAGTTTTGTTTAAGATTTTTTGAATAAAAATGTTTTGTTAAATTATGATTATAAAAATTGAAAATTAAGTTCCATTTACGTTTTAATATTATCCATAGTGTTAAGTTAGATCTTTTTCGAACAAAGGTGCTCGCTTCTGTATTAAACTCATAATATTTTAAATGCTAATTATATTCATAAACATTAGAGAGCTAATTATTTAATTTTATTATGTTAACTTATTTTCAACTATTTATTTCTTCTAAAAAACTGTATTATTACAATAAATTAGATATAATTTTACGGTATTCATAGCTAAAAAGACAATATGATCTCATGAAACTGTAATTTTATTAAGTAAAGATTTTTTCAAGACCATTAATAGGATCTATTTCACTAGGTGACGTATTCATTTGATATTTATTAGAAATGACATTCTTTACTTAAATAATTTAAGATTACCATGTTAGTTATCATATTACGATTGAATTATAAATTTTATTTTTCTTAACTCAGCATTTTGATTCTGTATATAATTATTCTCTTTTGCAACAAAAATAATTTTATTATTTTGATAAAGCTTGTAAATTTTATATTGAAGTTAGAAACATTTCATTTTTTATATACATCGAAACAAAACATTTAAAATTTTGTTCTATTTTAGATAAATAAAATATTTTATTTAAAAACAAATAAATAAGCAAAATAGTATCTTTTATATTCTGAAGTATGAGGTTAAACTTGTTTAAGCACTGATTATATCTTTATTGAGGGTTTACGGGATATTTCAAAATATAGGCATTTAGATACAGAGCTCTAGTTTTATGTGATTTTTAAAATAAAATAAACACCATATGCAAAATACCGCGGTGCTAGAATATTTAAATTATCAATTATTATGAATATTTAATACGTACATAAATGACATATTCACAATTAAATGGGGCATTACTCAACACAAATTTATATTTTTACAATATTTTCTAATATTAATAAGCTTTATGATTGTGCTTTTCTATAAATTTTTTTAGTTTACGACTTATAGAATAAAATTTGTAGTACCTAAAAGATAGTTCTAAAGTTTTATAATTTTACTGGTGAAATATTGTTCCTTATTTCTGAAACAAAAAAAAATAGATCTGATCATACGTCATTGCAAATAAAAGCCCGTGTTTAGAATTAAACATATGAATCATATGTTTTTTTATATTTGATCGTATGAAATGAATTACATTTCATTGATACATTAAAATTTATCTGACCATTTAATTTATCATAATTTTTTGACGTGATAAAGCTCAGAAAATTTCATGTAGATAAGTAATTAACAATATTTTGTATTTTTTTTGCATTTAAATGCATTAGAAATATAATTAGTTTAATTCCTGTTGAAAAAATTTAAATCAAACACTTATCATTTTTAGTGTTCTATTTTGGATGTAATGACACAAAAAATTTGATAAAAAAATACTTATAATTAAAATACATGTCTCTGAATCTATATATTAAATTTGTGATATAAAATTTTATCAATAATAAATGTCACGATAGGTGATAAATCCAATAATTTGATATTAATTTATCACTGGTAAGATATAAATAAACTCCAATCTTTAAAAATAAGAATGATTTTTTTCCTACTTCCATTAATACTTCTTAGAGTTGTTAAAAAGGATTCAGAGGCTAATCCAAAGGAGTCCACACCAGAAAAAAAGGATACCAAACCCAGTAATGGAAAGACTATAGCTTTGACTGGAATTGTAGGGGAAGATGAACAGTGCGCACTTTTAGAAAACCAAACAGATTTTGATATTGAAACATTAACTTTACGAAAAAACAAAGAAAAAGATGATGAGAACAGCTGGAATACTGTAAAAATATTCAAAGTCTATGAGGATAAAGAAAATGTTGAAAAGAAAGATAAAAATTACAAAGTAAAATTGCCAAAAGACAAATCGGATGAGAAATATTGGACATTCCAAGCACAATTTACCGATGGAGCTAAAGCATATGCATCTACTTTTTATAAAACAAGCGACGGATTGTGGAAACTTTCATCAGATGAAAAGGATGAGAAAAATAAGGATAAAAAAGGCAAAAAAGATGGTAAAAAAGATGAAGAAGAATGTGGTATAAACTGGAAATATATTGGTATCGGTGTAATTGTACTTATTGTGCTTGCTGTAGCAGGGTTTCTTATTTGTAAGTGTAACTCAAATTAAAAAAAATCTCATACTCTAATTATTGTTTAAAGTTTTTTAGTATTGTTTTCCTGTTAAGGTTACAATTATTATTCTAATTTGAAAATTTCAAAATAAATGAATATTCCCTAAACTAATCTTATGATGAAAATAAAGTAATATGTTGGAATTCCTAAAAAATTTTTATAGAATAGCGAATTTCTTAAATTATCGGTGCTAAGTGTTTAAAATTATGCTATGAACTAGATAAATATCAAGGCTTAAGCCAAATTTTGCCTTAAATAAAACAATATTTAAGATGAACGAAAGATATAATAAATTCTAACAAAAAACCTAATGTAAGAAATACTGGGGATTCTTCTTGAATAGGTTATTTAAGGTTCTTTTATAATATTTACAGGGTTTAGATTAATATTTTTTCGTAGTGCAAAAATTACCACGAAAATTTGAAAGAAAAACTTTATTCATACATCTATATTTCTACATTAATAAATTATATATTAAAAAACACAAATTTGTATTTTAAGAAACGTGTTAAAATTTTTTCTAAAAGTGATATTAATATAGCAATACTCGTTTCAATAGTTTAGATTTTGGTTTTACTAAAAAATAGAAGAATGATATCGAAAAACGTATGACATGATAAATGGGGTTTTATGCGTAAATCTTAGCGTTTTTACATTCTTGAAATCGGCCAATAAATACAGTTTCAATACAATATCCAAGGCCAAATACTTTACTATATGCCATATAAAATTTGAATATACGCCTAAGTTTATTTATATAATATTAACAAGAAATCTTGACACGGGAACGTGTAAATTATATTTTAGAATTATGTTTATTGATGTGTATCGAAAATATGTCCGATGTATTAGTTCATATGATCACAAAAAAATTATAAAATTTACGTTAAATGTTTGCATTCGCAACAGTTCTTACAACATAATTTAGATGAAACCATGCAATACCATTTAATGTTTCATTTTGGCTTATCAGGAATATCTGTAATTATTGGATATTCACATGATCTTAATCTCAAAAATGGCATGTTACCATTGTTCTGCTGTTTTTAAGAGAATCTAACCCATTAACTTATATATTTAGATTTTAACGTCGTTAGAGTCAAATACCAATTTATCACTTAATTATTCATTTTTAGTGTGCAGTAATTATTTTACGTATGAATGTATTTTTAACCATAAAAATTTACCGAGTAAAGTAAGCTTTTTTAGCATAATCTTGATCGAAATTTAATTTTTTAAAGCAACTTTAACCATTTAAACAAAATTAAATTTCATTGCATAAATATATTCCTCAATTTTTTCAATAAATTTACTCTTCTGCCTTTTTGTGTGATTTTAAATTGAAACATAGTCATAGAATTCGCTATTTACGATATAACATTGATTTATAAAATCTTTTCTATTCCATTTTTTTTGTAAAAATTTTTTTGATGATAAGGGTATATAGTAAATTTTAGTAATTTTATTTAGAAATAATAGCTGTAAATTTTGCAAAATCACAATAATGACACTTCAGATTATCTAATAATTATAAAAAAGCTAAATTAAGACTATTATATTTTCAGGTAGGCTCAAAAAAAGGGGATCTATAATAAAAGTTTCCGGTTGTAAAATTACAAACACACAAGTACAAATAATAGGGAATATTGACAAAATTGTGATATTTTTAGCAAAAAAAACTTTTTATTCATACAATCTTTGTGATTAAATGCCTATTTTATAATCATTATTTTTGAAAACATTTGTTTTGCAAATAAAATTAAGCTATACAATTGAAATTTCTCAGAATGATCACCATTGTTTTGTAAAAAAAAAAGATTGAAACGGGAGTTTTATTAGATATGATTTACAAGCATTTAAATTGTCATTAATCTATAGGATGGTATGTATTATTAATATATCGTAAAATATGGTATAATGTAAGCATTATCTGTAAAGATACCAGAAAGAACTTGAATTCATAAACCAAATTGATGGAAACATTATACTATGAGATTGTGAAAAATTCAGGAACTAATGGGTCTTGAAAAGAGGAGAGGCACTTAATAAGATGTGAAAGAGATTATGGTTAAGAATATACAATAATGTGCAACTGTAAAATTAAACATGTTGTGCTTGAAGAGAAGTCTAAAATCGGAAACAAAGCATAACCCACAAATAAACAAATATTTGAATTTAAAAAAAATGTGAAGTTTTGTTTTTCATATTAAATTAATTTTTTATAAAATTTTGCTTTAAAGTCTTTTAAGCTTTACATTTTTGTCTGTCCTGAAGAGTAGGAGCACTATAGGCATAACATCGGATGAGGAGGCCACAAAATACCATAGGCTATATATTAACGAGCTAGTAGTAATAATGAGATCTGAGGCTTAGGCACAAAAAAATATCATTGAGAATGAGGCAGAATTTTTAGATATTTAGAGGAAAAGACGTTTGTATAAAGATTGTGAAAAAGTATGTATATATTAAGTATAAATATTGCCTGTTAATAGATACCTCTTTTTTTTTATTTTGGCTTATAAATGTATTTAGATAAACAAACCACTTATGAAAAAACCATTTAATGCTAAAATTCATGAAAACGTGGGTAGGTAAGTGATGAAAATATATTTTACCTAAACAAGATATGATATATTTTTTCATATAACTTAAGATTATATATGTTAACGGCAAGATTACATTATTTTAACGTGATTTTCTTAGAAATTGTAGGCTGAATAAATTTATATTGTGCCTTACGTATCCAAATATCAATGTGGATCATATGTGGTATATTACATCTACAATTTATTATCTATATATTTTTTTTAATTTCTCTATAATCACAGAATAGTTACTAAATTCATTTTAACTTGAATAAATTATTTTCGCGTAGGCAAAACAAGTAAAAGATACAAGCATTATTTTGATGCAGAATATGTCTTTTGTATAACATTAAAAAGAAAAAAGAAACTTTAGATAAATAATAACAGTATGAATAATTAATTTGGATAAAGCTATTATGGTCATAATATACAATATCTCTTATAAAAAGCCAATAGTAGTTCACAGAATTGTTATCCATTGGAATGTAATAATATTTTAAAAAACACATATCGGAGAAGATCAGCAATCATAAAGAAATTATGAATTGATACTAAATTTAATCAAAAAAAAAGTAATAAATTTTTAGTTTGTAAATGCAATAATATTTTAAGAAAAAAATAGCGGAGAAGATCAGCATTTTTAAAGCGATTATGAATTATAGTAAATACATACAAAAAAAAGAAATAAATATTTAGTTTTGTAAATGTAATAATATTTTAAAAAACACATAGCGGATAAGATCAGCATTTTTAAAGCGATTATGAATTATAGTAAATACACACAAAAAAAAGAAATAAATATTTAGTTTTGTAAATGTAATAATATTTTAAAAAACACATATCGGAGAAAATCATCAATCATAAGCGTAATGAATGATACTAAATACATACAAAAAAAAGAAATAACTTTTTAGTTTGTAAATGTAATAATATGAAAAAAAAACATAGCGAAGAAGATCAGCATTTTTAAAGCGATTATGAATTATAGTAAATACATACAAAAAAAAGAAATAAATATTTAGTTTTGTAAATGTAATAATATTTTAAAAAACACATAGCGGATAAGATCAGCATTTTTAAAGCGATTATGAATTATAGTAAATACACACAAAAAAAAGAAATAAATATTTAGTTTTGTAAATGTAATAATATTTTAAAAAACACATATCGGAGAAAATCATCAATCATAAGCGTAATGAATTATACTAAATACATACAAAAAAAGAAATAAATATTTAGTTTTGTAAATGTAATAATATGAAAAAAAACATAGCGGAGAAGATCAGCAATCATAAAGAAATTATGAATTGATATTAAATTTAATCAAAAAAAAGAAATAAATATTTAGTTTATTATTTCCATTCTTACAAATATATTAAGATTGAAAGCCCCTAGAAAATGGGGAATACACAATCGACACTCCGCACACTCCAAATATTGAAAGTGAGTGAGAACAGTCCAACACATCGCAGTGGTTTACTTCCATTTGTGCATTATATAGGGAGTATTAATGGAAGTGAGGTACAGGGGACGAGTGATGTACGAAAGATGGTAGATATATGGAATCGAGATGGTGAAATACGGTTTGGTGTAATAGATTCTCGTGGGGTCGATGTTTCAGAGGTTGTTGTTAGTAAAAGAGATCTTTTTATGGTTGATGGGGTTTGTCGAAGTAGGATTGTGGATAATGATAGTTTTAAAATAAATGAAGGTTCTTCTGTAGTTGTTAAAGAAATAAATGATATATGTGTCAATGAAGAAAAGAATAGTTCGTGTTCTAGTTTGGATAATAATAAAATAGATTTAAACGATATAAAGAATTCGAGTTTAAGTCAAGAAGAAAGTATTAATAGTGGCGTTATAAGTGGTAATAGTGGCGTTATAAATGATAAAAGTAGTAATAGTAGTTTTAAAAAAGAAGAAAGCATTAATAATAGCGTTATAAATGAAGGAAGTAAATATTCTAGCGTTATAAATATAGAAAGTAGTAATAGTACTTTGAAAAATGCTGAAATTAAATTTTCTAGCGGTATAAATGAAGAAAGTGGTAATTTTAGTATTAAAAATGAAGGAAGTAATAATTCTAGCGGTATAAATGAGAGGGATAAAGAATATTCTAGTGCAAAATTAGAAAAGAATATTTCATTGGGTATGAGTGTACGGATACACACAGGCACACCATCACTTTTATCAATGCATATCCTTGAAGTACATCCGAACACACCTGCTCAAATATCAGGATTAATACCAGAACAAGACTATATTCTAGGTATAGAAAATGTTTATACCAGCGATGTAGACGATTTCCTTCGTCATTTATATAAAAACAGAGAAAAAACAGTAAAACTTGTTGTTTTTAATCTTGGTATGCAGAATATTCGATTTGTCTCTTTAGTTCCGAGAGATGGTGTTTTGTTGGGAGCTGAATATGGAACTGGTATTTTACATGATATTAATAAGGATGTCGGTATGTTTTTGGATTTTGGGGTGGATACAGTTAGAAGAGATTTAATCGATACATCTAAATCTATTGAAAATGTGGAATGTGATCAGTTATTTAATTATGAAAACGATAAAGAAATCAAAAATATTGGTATATTTGAAAATAAAGTAGATAAAATCGAGGTTCTGTCTATTCCTGAAAATGTGAAGAAAGAAGTAGGGACGCAATTAATAAGTGGTAAAAATAAAGCAGTTAAAACTCAAATGGAAACAAAAGAACCGGTTAATTTGATTGGCAATGCGGATTTAAATACAAAGGATTTACATATTACAGTTTCTGGCAGTAATTTGGATGATAAAAACCAGGCAATACATTCAACAGATATAAATTTAAAAAACAATACCACGGAAAATATAACAGAAGAAGCCATCTTCAACAATAATGGTAAAAAAATATCAAGTGAAAAGGATGGTTCTCAAATCTGCAGCATTAAAAGAGAAGAAGCCATCTTCAACAATAATGGTAAAAAAATATCAAGAGAAAAAGATGATTCTCAAATCTGCAGCATTAAAAGAGAAGAATCAATATTATGCAACAATGGACAAAACATATCAAGTGAAAAAGATGATTCTCAAATCTGCAGCATTAAAAGAGAAGAATCAATATTATGCAACAATGGACAAAAAATATCAAGAGAAAAAGATGATTCTCAAATCTGCAGCATTAAAAGAGAAGAATCAATATTATGCAACAATGGACAAAACATATCAAGAGAAAAAGATGATTCTCAAATCTGCAGCATTAAAAGAGAAGAATCAATCTTATGCAACAATGGACAAAACATATTAAGTGAAAAGGATGGTTCTCAAATATGCAGCATTAAAAGAGAAGAACCCATCTTCAGCAATAATGAACAAAAAATATCAAGTATAACAAATACACCCCAAATGAATATCACCAAAGGCAAGTTTTCTATAAATATTGACCACTTGAAAAACGTAAATAATGAAGAAACGCAAGGCAAACTTAATTCCTCACAAAACAACGAAGAAGAAAGTTTATCTCCGAAACTTCATATTCCTTTACCTTTAAAAAATACTGATGGCTTTCCTTCTAAATCAAGTTCAGATTGCAAATATTCTTTCCGTTCTGTATCATCCGAATCTAAAAATGAACGATTTTTTGATGGGATTGGTGGTAAAAAAATAAATGATATTGAGCTAAAAGTTAACGGTGCTACTGTCACAAACCAGGAAAATAAAGAATATACAGAAGGAAACATTGAGGATTTTGGGGAAGAAATTAAAGATTCAGTTTCTATTTACGAAAATATTGATGGAAATATACCGAAGGATAAAAATCACATACTTCCAGAAAATGATTCAAATGAAATTCAATCATGGCTAAAGGATAAAATCAATAGCAAAGAACAGCAAACAGAAGAAAAAAATGCTTCAAATGATGATATTTTTAGATCGGATCAATTTTCACCAAAATCACAACTTAAAATCGATTCCAATGCAGAAAAAGTGGGTGAACAAAAGGTATTTGATTTAAATAATTCCGATATATTTAGTAACACAAACAAAACTGATAATGATCTAAAGGTATTCTCGAATAATGATCTAAAGGCATTCCCGAATAATGATCGGGTCATCGATAATTATTCAAAAGAGGAAAGTACACAAAATGGCTTGGTGACAAGAGAGCCAATTTTTCATGAAAATTTGAACCTCGGTAAATCAAATCAAGACAATCAAATCAACAAAATATCGGATATATTTTCGAATTATGATGAAGATTTCGATTACGGCCCTGAAATAAGCACTGAACCGGAAAATCATTGCATTGATGAAAAGTACCAGAATAAAGGCGATAGAATAATGGGCAATGTAAGCAATGAAGGGGCAAATAAAATTAGATATGAAAGATACTTTGATGAAATCAATGGAAATATAGGTAATTTAAGTGATGAAGGGGCAAATAAATATAATGATGAAGGACACTTTGATAATATAAGTACATTAAATGGTGAAGGAAAAAATAAATATAATGATGAAATATTCACAGAGTTAAACAATGAAAAATTTATTGCAACAAAGAATAATGAAAGCGGGTTTATTGAATCTAAAAACGATAACATAAATAATGAAAATATTTTGGATACTGAATCAGGAAACCAGTTTGCAGAAGAAAAATATGATAGAACGGAAAAAGATGATATTTTAAGTCCAAATAATTATGAAAATAATAAGATAATTCAATCGAACCAAAATTGTAACGATTTTTTAAAACAACACAGCGATTCTTTAAATTCAAAACAAGAACTAGAAGAAAACTTTCATCAAAAAAAATCATACTTTGATGAAAACAGAATGAATACCGATCAAAATATATTCGTAAATGATAAAAACGACGGCTCTTTGCATAATAAACCATCAGAAAATCATTTACCAGAGCAAACTGACTATCAAAAAAGTGATAACTACGAAAACTCACAACGCATTCAACCACTAGAAAATTTACCAGAACAAACTGACCATCAAAAATGTGATAACGATGAATTGATATCCGAGTCAAACCATCTTTTTAGCGACGATGCATCAAACGAATATCCCCTATCTGTAAGCTCATCTTTTTTTGAAAAAAAATGTGAAAGTTTTTCGGATGAGGGACCAGAATCTTACAATGAAAAGGATATTAATAGTCCCACTTTAAGTGACCCGGGTTCTGGTAATGATAAATAGGTGCAATAAGTTCTGGATTATACGTGAAATACAACAACTAGCCTATAAGATAAACCATAACCGTAAAAATTCATTATAATAAATTGGAAATTATGTTCTTTTGTTTGACTCATATCATCTTTTACCCTTTAAACCTAAGAATAGCTTTATTTATAAATTATATAAAAAATGGGCTTTTTTGCTGCTATTATCATAGTGTCTTTAAAAATGAAAAGTCTTTATCCCAATATATGCCACAAAAATAGATAGGATCATGACTAACAATATTTTGCTATTGATCATCATAGTGTTTAAATTAAAAGATTTCAAATCTTTTCTTTAAACACTATAATCGGGTTACCGTTACGGCGAAACATCACCTGCATACCAATGATGGCTTTGATTACTTGCACCCGAGCTCATAAATTCAGTCAAGCCGTTTCAGTGCTACGATTAAGTGTGTATTTATAGCTGAAAGCTTTCTTTTGATCTAAATCAAACTACCCGCATTCAGTTTACCCCATACTGCCAGGCGTTATTAATTACGTGTTTAATAATTTAAAAATGGTTTTGCGTATAGAAGATTCAAGCTCTTAATCATTTAAATTGATGATTCAAGGTGTCGAATATTTAGATAACGAAATCATTTTCATAAATTTGTGTTTTCGTTTTGACAAATTTTCGTGTATTTAGAATGCCTTTCGGGTTTGTACAAGAAGAGATAAATAGATGCGTCAATTATGCTGTGTAATATATATGGGAATCTAAATAATTAATCCTCATTTATGCCGATTGAAATAATTTACACATTGAATATGCACATTTGAGCTAGTATTCTATAATTTTATTTTAATACAAAATAAACTGGCGGTGGGGAGCATATAAAATCGATTTTTTTATTCTTGAAAATTTTCTTAAAAAATTTTTCTTTCTTTACGCCATTATTTAATTTTTTGTGGGATTTTTTCGCTCTGAATTTTATATATTATTGCTATAAATAACATTTCATAGGCTAATTATTATTTCCCCTCGTTATATTATCAGATCAATAAACAAATCCCAGGTCGATCAAATTAATTAAAATCAATAATTATATTTATTTATTGGTAAGGAGTTGAAAATCCCGGACGAAGTAGAAGCATACATACAAGCTCTTATACTCCGCAAGACACTTTAACACATCTAATTTGAGATAAAAAGAGCAGTTGATGAAGATAGATCAGGGGAAGGCGTCAAAGATGCATCAAGAGTTGTCCAATATTACCAATGGGCCGACCACGTTTAAATAGATGAAATTGATAAAAAGAAACTTAACCTACAAATAAATAAATTAAGATTTATTTATAAGGCTACATTTTGGTTTTTGTTCTTGAGCACAACTTGCTTGATTTCCCATGCACGCAGCGTATAAATACTTTCGACTATCTTCTCCTCTCCAAAATCATATTCAATACTTTTTCTGACCTATTAATTCAAGGTTCTTTCTCAATCCTGAATCTTGTATATATACCTTGAATTGGTTCTTGACAGCAAGTTGCAATTAAAATCAATCATATTTATTTTAAGTTAATATAGAAAAAATATAAAATATCAACATAAAATTATTGAAATTAGTATGAAAATTAAGCATTTTCTATTTATAAGCTAAATTTATAGTCGTAATTTTAGTTTTTGTTCTCAGGCACAGCTTGCTTGATTCTCTGTACTCACAGCGTATCTAATTTTCCGCTATCTTCTCCTCTACAAAGTCTTCTTCAATACCTCTCCTTCTTTCGTGTCCTATTAATTCAAGGGTTTTTCTTAATCCCAAGGTTTGAATATATGCATCAACCTGGTTCGTGACATCTAGTTCCTCCAGGTAGTTTTATGATATCGTGTCACCACACCGATCCATGTTATAACATATGGGATAATTTTTGTATGAACATTAATATAATATAATATTTTCAATTAAATACATAGGTGTTTGTTATTGAATTTAATTAAGTCATGTAGAGTTTCATACACATTGCCTTAATAGAATCAAAAAAATAAAGACTTTCAACAATTTGCCTCTATGTTCTTTTTTTACTTCTTTATCCTTTATATGCTGTACTTGTGCTTATTGTTGTACGACTGAAATTCTGTGTATGGAAAAAATCAAGATCTACAAAAGTATACTTAAGTGTGATCCTATGGTGTCCACAGTAATTTAGGGATAATAATTATAACCTTTTCATCCACCCTTATAATTACTTAACCCTATCTGACCACTATCTTAATTAAAACCTCTAGAGTTGATTTAGTTTTATTCGGAACAAAAGAAGTGAATACTTGGATAGGTGATTCGCTTGTATCTAAAAGAGTAAAGTCGTAGATCTGATCTTTTATCCCTTATCTCGATTATACTTAACCTATTACTTAAGTATTGTTTCCTAAACTTAAATATAAATACCCATCCTTTCTCATTGTATTTTAGCTATAATATTGTGTCATTAGTTTCTCAAGCTGACTTTAAAATCTGCTAGCGGATCTTTAATTCATGCCAACAACTTCGCTTATAGTTATTTGTGTGAGGGTCTTGGAATAGAAGAACACAAATTTTAATAATTTCTTGATGTCAACTTATATCTACTCAACCATATATCCTTTTTAATAGATATTGTATTTTGCCATTTATCACAGGCATAATTCATACATCTATAGTTACAACCACCACAACTATCTTTTGTGGCTTTATAAGGTATTGGTAAACTTTGTTGTTTTAAAAACCACATAAGTATATCATAGAACAGTTTATAATATATAAAATCAATATGAATGATTCACGTTTTTGCTTCTAAATTGCTTACAAATTTGACATTTTTTAGGAGTTGTATAATTCATTTTAAACCGAACGGGCAAATATTGTAAAAATGATCATAAATATTATAATATACAACATTAATGCGGGAATACTATATAATCTATGAATAATATCTTTTTATACGGGCAGCTGTGAATCTTTAGAAGATCTTACTGTATGCATAGCAAAATACTATTCAATAATAATATTTTAACTATTGAGTTTTGTTTTAAAAAGCTCATTCTTGTTTACCATCATGATTTCGACACTTTTGTACGTCTTCCATGAATTAAATCTTATTTTATTGAACAAAACACATAAGATTATAGTTTCGCTTGTAATTTTAATACTAATCACCTGTCAGCATCATCTCTTGCCTTAAAATTTTATATATTATCAATCAAAGTACATTTATATTTTAGAAATTGTGCGTATTTGTTTTGAAGGCAAACGATATTTTCCTCATCCGATTTATATTATTCTTAGCTGGATATATTTATTGCACAAAAATATATATTTTTCGAAGGAAAATCTTCTGCATAAATTTAGTGTAAGCCAAATGGCTTTCCTATACTCTATTTATGAATTTTAAGGATATTATATCATCAAAAAACTATTATTTTTCATATAAACACATATAAAATAAATGTGCATACAATTTTAGTTTTTAGGCAAATTATTAGGTTTATACTAAAGGGGTTTTACTCACATTTCAAAAAATCTTTTACTTTTATGTTTTTCTATCTAAATATGGTCATTTTTGATCAATATAAAGATGAAATCGTAGCTAAAAAGATTTTTTAAATATAAATAACTATTTTTAGCATAAAGACAAATCTAAGTATTTTAAATTGATGATCGTCTGAATACATATATAAATTAAATCGTAAAAAAAAGGATTTTTTCAATATAAATCACTATTTTTGGCATGAAGACAGATCTACGTATTTTAAATGGATGATCATTTGAATTAATATATAGATGAAATCACTAAAATAAGATTTTTTAATTGAAATCACTATTTTTGGCATGAAGACAAATCTATATATTTTAAATGGATGATCATTTGATCATATAAGAAGTAATAAAAATGATAAAAATTGTATAGAGAAATAATGACTTGATGAATTAAATTCATAAAAAATGCATTTAATTGTATGAAAAGATCAAGATAACATTAAAATTTAGACAGAGTTTTTACAAAAATCTATTTTTTTCTCTTTTTCGTACGGAGATATGGTAATTATTTAATTTAAAAATGAATTCTAAAGGATTATAAATTGGAGATACGTGATGAATTAATATTAAGAAAACACACAATATTCTTATAATTAGGATTTTTGAGATAAATTTGCCGTTTATTTATTCAAAAATCACAAGGTTTTAAATTTAAATATGTAATATACCTTTTGGTGAAACTTCAAAAATTCAAGGTTAATTTACTTTCTTAATTTATCTTCTAAAAAAGAAATTTGAATTATGGCATTAGAAATCTTTGTTAAATCCCAGAATTACTTTTATAGCACCTATGAGACTTCTTCTAGCATGTAATCACCAAACATTAAAACACATTCTCAAAAGCGGTAAACTATGCATGAAATAGAAGTAAATATAGTCTACTGCCCACCCCTTAAGATCACACAAAGAACATATTATATCCCTGAATATGTATTTTTTAGGTTTTGGGAATTTTTTTATCAGTTGGCACAGCTAAACGACCCACAGATCAACTTTATATTTCTGGGTATCGATAAAAGTGTTTTAATATATCCCATTTAATTCGTAAATCCCTCTTACCAAGTACCGACCTTTATTTAAATGAAAAGTGGGGTACTATTGGGGATATGGGAACTCGCAAATACACATTAAAATACCTTGTTGGACTTCAAAATATATCACGTAAAAATATGCCAAATTTTTTTTATATTCAATACCAACATAAAGTGTTGCTTCTATTTGACGCAATTTTTATATAAATCACAATTTTTGAAAAAAAGCCTTGAAAACGGGTTTTATTGTATTTATTTTCGTTTGCTTATTTATAAACTATGGCAAAATAAAATCAATAGTTTTTCTATATTTTAACTACCCTGGGATATCATTTATCTCGAAAGGATACTTATTGTTTATATCCTTATTGTATATTTATCTGTGAGATTACAAATCACAATTAACTTCCAGAATGATTGAATTCGCTCGTTTTAAGAACAGGATACCAGGGACTCAAAACAGAAAAGTGTTTATTTTTAGGCTTGGCACATTTTTTGATTTTAAATATATAAACTTGATATTTGAATGTGTATTGCATAATCTTGTTCAAAAATATATGCTATATGTGACTATTTTTTATTTTTTAAGTATGCTATAAATATCACCAAAATAAGTTCCAAAGAAATACAGTTACATTTTTGGTCTAAAAGGGTATGGTGAAATACTAATTGCTATTTATCAATCTCATTTAAAGAAATTTGAAAAATTTACTAGATCAATGCGGAGACTAAACAGAAAACCAGTACTTATATGGTAAAATTCACAATCCTATATATTTCAGCTGCAAACAACACGGAATTTTTCATTATAAATACATCTCTAAATTTATATGCACCATATCCAAATTAAACTAGAATATAAATTTTTCGCTTAGTATTTGTCTACGTGTTTTGGTTTATGAAAAAGCCCTACATAATCTTATAAGTATATATAATTAAAAAAAAAAATTTTAAATATGAATTGGGAAATGTTTGATAGTAGCCTTATATCAAATTATTCATACAATAGCAGGTGATAAAATAAAAATATGAATTTAATTAAACGAATTTATATTTGATTGAAGCGAAAATTTATAGTAAATTGGGAAAGAATGGTACATTTTGATTTAATTTGCCACATAGCTTAAAAATCTTTGGGATAAAAAAGATAACTTTTATGATTGTTATATGGTTCTAATAATTAAATAAAAATCCGAAATTTTATGTCATGGATAATGTTAAATAGATAAGTGTAAAAAATGTTTTATACTCGTTCAATTTAAAACTGTATTTTTGCTAATACTTTTATTTTTCGAACCCATTTCTTATTTTTGGTCAAAGAATAATGAAGAAATTAAATATAGCGTTTGTTTTCTAAATAAAACTCTTTATCAGCTATAAAATTCGCAAAAGAATAATTCCAAAAGGCGTGTTTATATTTTGTTCAACTTAAATTTTTAATTAAAAATCAAATGTTCGGATGTGGAATTTCTTCTAACAATGTTTGTAACCAGAAAAAGTCCCATCTATTTCTTTATTAATTGAATATTGGGTGATCAGCTTTTAACCAAAAATTTGCCATGATTTTATTCGAATGTGTCACAGTTACTGTATTCATAAAGTTTCGACCGTGGTTTACTGAAAAATGCATTTAACAAAGTCTATCTTTTAAGAATAACCCCGCCACTCACTTATTAATTTACTACTTCTAGGCAAAATGTAACGTTCAATAAGACTTAGAAGTGCGGGTTTTTACCAATAAGTTTTGAACAAGACTTGTTTTGGAACTTTCAATCATAAAAAATACACAAACCCCCTCCATACTGTGTTTTATCTATTGTTTTCGTTATTCAATACATCACTGTCAATGTAAACGATGATTCTTGCACCACCGATGTTTTTATCCCAGCCGTAATAATTTTTATTCCATTCATTTTTAATATTATGTCACAAAAGATGAATACTGCTTCAATAAACTTTATTATAATATTTATTTACCGATATGAAAACTTTGATGTTTTTAAAAAAATATATAATAATGTTTGTTAATTGATAGTTGTGGTTTATTCATTTTTAAACTGCGAAATACATTGTCTGTCTTTATAGACATCGCGTGTTACACTTAACGTATTTTAGAAATGTCACAAACCCAACATTGCCTAAAAGTAGCAAAGGCGCTGTGTGAGTATCACATCAAGTCTAGCGTGAAATTTTTCTATGTGACTGGTTACTTGTAAGCGTATACACACCATTGAAAATGAGGATTCAAAAAATAAAGGACACTCTTAAAACTTTTCATTTGAGGCGTTCATCAGCCAAAATTTCTTTAATATTATTATTGAAATGCACTTTACATCTTTTAAAATAAAATTAAAAGCTTTTCTTTAATTTAGACATTAAAATAAAATATATTCAGTATTTTTTTCACAAAAAAAGAAAATGCGATTCTTATAGATATATTTTATTGATAAAAAGAACTAAACGTGGATTAGAAGACAAACTTATCATCTTTTAATTCGTTTTTAATGAACTAAGTCTTGTTTAAAACTAAAATTATCCGATTGATTTATTCATAATTTTTTTGTGCATATGCCTTTTTTCAAAATATATTCATGGTTTTAGGTTCCTCATAATAGATACTATGTATCATTTTGTTTTAAATAGGGATAATGAATCTATAAAGATTCAAACACTTAGGAAAAATGCAGTATTTAATATAATATATCATGATACTTCTGCGATATTTATATTATGATTTTGTCATTCACTGTATAATATTTTGACCGAATTTATTTTTATTTAAAAAATTTTCAAGCATTACTTTGCGATTCGCAAGGCCTTCACTTGTATTTTTTTTTAGTTGATTCTATATAATCGCATTCGCATACTGTCTTGGATTTTAAACGATACGTATCTCAGATATGTTTTTAATTAACATTTATATACTCATGGAAAGGGAAATTGTGTGAATCACGCATGTCATAGCCTAGTGTGATTTTCAACATAAAAAACAGTTTTCTATTTTTATACTTAACTTAGAATACAATTATCCGTACTTTTTCTGGGCAAATATTTTATATTTAATCATAATGAAACTAGCTAACTTACCCATTTTTCTAAAACTGGGTGTCTTTTGGAAAGTTTAGAAAACCGGTATATCTTGAAATTAAGTTTTATGGGTTGTTATCATATTTGTTTTCCAGCATTGAATCCTTTTTTTCATTAGTATTTTTCGAGTTCCAGCATTTCGCTGTCAATTTTCAAAATCTTTATCGTAATTTGTTATTCTATTAAAAAAAAGATTTCATAGTTTTGAATTGCAAATATAATTTATAAAAATTTTATTATTATTAAATTAATCACATTCTAATATTTAGTGCCTTATTTTACTACCTTTATAATTTTATAGGTGCATTATAAATTTTCAAAACCATTATTTTTAACGTATATATTGACAATAATTCCATTTTTTTTGCTTCATATATTATGCATGTGTAAATTTTTTTCATCTTGTTTGAAAAATAATAAATATATGCATTCTTTATCATCACCGTATGATTTTATTTTTCAATCTTTTGTAAACTATATTCTTGATACTTGTTTTATCTTTTTACTGATATATTTTGAACTTGTTTGGGTCTGGTGTTCTTGAAAATGCCGCATAAAGTTGGCCATGCGTAAAAATTGGTCTTTAGGATAGACACCAACATTTATAAATGATTTTTCTTGCGACAAATGTATGGTCATTACGAAGGCTAGTATAATTGCGAACTGTTTTCTAACTAAAAAAAAACGAAGCTGTATTCCAGAGAGCACTAGATCTAACCTCAATAGTGATATTACAGTGCCATCTTTGCTATCTTTTTTCATTTTAAATGCAATTTTATGCATATGTGGATATTGAACAATTGTATTGTGTCATTTAAAAAACCTCTCACGGGATCAAATCATCCTTATTGACATCATAATAGCAACAACTTTGGGAAATAAATTATCTGGAGTCATCCCATATAGCTGTTGTCTATTAATAAATCCGATTGAATTTTTTTCATTTCTTCGTTTTCAGAAACAATATAATGAGCAATGAAATATATTTTCTCATTTCCTTTTCATTTTTTTTATATTTTGTAGTTCTATTTTATTCACAAATGCATTCTTAGCATTTAATATTGTTTTCCGAGCCATGTTTTCAAAATCACTCGTATTTATACTTTCCCCGTACACAGCTTCAATTATTATTTCTTTTTTCATGTAGTTTAAGGTATATAACGCTATAGAAGTTTTATTGAAATTACCATTTTCAATTCTATTAAGCCAATCATTGAATTC
>NW_028233147.1:0-22235 GCF_057557595.1 Rhyacophila brunnea | reverse complement strand
AAATTACACATTATGTAATGAGTTGGGATGTAAGAAATATAAACAGAAAAAAAAACAACATGTTGAGGGACAAAAAACTAGACGTAGTAGAGGTTTGCATGCAAGCCAAAACACTTTACAATGTACATCACAGAGAAAATAATAGCAGTTAATGTATTAAGTTAATGTAAATATCTATCTATTAGTTTCGAAACATTCAAAATAAGGTAACTTCGTCTTAGTAAATGGAATTTAGGAATATAGAAACACATTCAAAAAAATAACTATCTTTTCGTCCATTAAAGAGTTGGGAATATCAACTAAAGTTGAAGTATGCACACAAATGTAGCTAGAATTAGTGAGTCTATAAAGAATCCATAATATTGGGGATGATTATAACAAGGTGTATTGAAAGAATTAATGTCAAATTTATTCATATATAACAATCGTTAGTTTTGCTAGAAAAAAAAAGAAAGCTTTTTTGCAATTACTGTCTAAGATTTTCTTTATGTCATAGATCAAAATAGATTTTACTTTTCGCAAGATCTACAGAATATTTTTAATTTTACTAAAGATAAACCTGATAACATTAATGGAAATTTTATAACAGTATCAACAATCAGACTAACATGTAATCCGAGAAAATACGATTTGATGACTATGAAACAAATACTTATGTAACACATTATATACAGAAATCGTACATAAGTCATAAATTGAAAGGAAACGATCATAAAAACTATTATTTGTATGTCATGGATGCAAATTGAAGCAGAAGCATACGCACAAATATTGTATTTTATGATAGCTTATATTAAATATTATCAGAAACTTGAAAATGCGTTGAGAAACGAAATCATGCCGATTAAGTTAACAGAATTATTTACTGATTATGTTCTATGAGCCGATTTGAATTTCACAACAACAAATTAAAGGGTAAAAAACCAATTTCCCCTTAAGTAAAGAAAAATTATTATATAATTACATCAATATGTCTATAGATCTATTTGCATTTTATTTTTTATTGATATAAAATCATGCATTTAATTCGTTTTTTTATTATGTTCTAAATAAATACATCGATCAGTACAGATAGTGGCAAACACAATAGAATCGTTTCATTCTGTATTTTGAAAATCTCTTATAAATTTTGAAAAGATCATATTATTTTATCTTGATGTGTAATATAAATTAAGTTGTAATATAACGCATATGGTGCCTGTGATTAGCTAATTAAAATGGCTATTTTATTTCTATTATTATTGAATGTTATATAATCCTTGTGTATGATCATTAGAAATATCAGCTTCATGGAATCATTATTTAATTTTGATTTATGTTATATTACTAAATTATTAGAACTATCTTTTATTGAAATTAAAACCATGTAATACCAAAATTGTCTTAATAAAAGTAGAATATGCTGGTATGCCACAGGATTGAATAAAAAACCAGGTACTTGTTTTCAACAGATCTTGTATGAATTAAAATTGTCTTTTGGAATTTAAAATAAGATACAGTGCTTTTAAACTTTTTATAGGTGGTTTTACATTTTTAGAGGCATCTATTTCAAAAAACTGGTGTAATTCTGTTCTATTTACATCATCATATATATTTATTTTCTTATCATCATAGATCACCGAAGCGGTGATTAGAATGTAAAACTACTATACCTCGATAACAGAGTCTAAAGCATTACAGTAAAAATTATCATATTTTGGTGCATTTGACGCCATATAATTAAAATATTTTCATTTTATGTGGAAAAATCATTCATAAAGTTTCCCGCATCATTTTTACAGCAATTGTTTTGTGGTGTAGTGTAACAAAATGAAGGAAAATCTAGAAAAATATTATTTTTTTTATGTTAAATTACAGAGTTCGTGATTTTATAACATTTTTTTATAAAAAAAAGAAAATATTATTGATCTATTTCTATTTCTTAAATTTTATGCAGATAATTTGTCTACCTTTGACTGCAATTTTAAGATAAAAATTTCACAGATGGGAATTATATATTGAACTTCATTGGTTTTATATGCACCCATGTAAAAGGATATATGAATTGTAGACATTAGTATTGTTATATTACACATATAATTACTGTTCTTTGAATTTTATTCTTTTAAACATATGAATTTTAAATGAAGAAAGTTCGGTATTCTACCAGAGTAAACCGTCTATAAATAAAAATCTTTTGTAAAAATAAATTTGTACACATAGATTAAATTCAGAAGTAATAAAAAAATTTTAATGTAAGATTTTAAGATTAATTTTATTATGCATCATAATTACATAATGATAAAATACAGGGAGAATTCAGTAAAAAAATGATTTCATGCTTATAAAAAGATCACTTTTTTAAAGACTACTTTAATTACAAATTAAACTTCATGCAGCCTCAATAGCAGGGACATTTCCCCCAAATTTCCCGATGGTATTTGGAATTGAAGGAACATTAAATTCTGATGGTTCACGAAGCAGGATTTAAAACAAGATCTAAAAAACTGAGGATAGCAAATAAGTTCGCATCATGAGAGTAAATGAAAATTTGAAATATAATCTTCATATTTACCGGCGTTAAAATCTTGGGAATTTTCGAATTCTTCGGTATTATATTGACCAGTCTCTTGATTAAGTACCTTCATCTTTGAGAAAATTTTCTTACCATTAAATTCACCATTGATTTCCACACCAGCAACATTCTCGCCATTTACCATTCGAATCTCTCTATCATAAAATGTACTATGTTCTAGTGGATAATGTTGAGATTTAGTAATTGCAACAGCCTGTGATTCATTTGGGCTTATTGGTAACGGGTTACAACCTGTTGTTTTGAGTGTCTCATAGAAAGCATGGCTACAATTAGTGTTGCTATCGATTAAAGGGGTACGTATTTTATTTTAATTATGGAACAGATAATACGAATATACCAATAATGAAGCTTAAAAATGGTATTTTATTATTAATGCTCGCAGTGAATTTCTCTATTTTAGTTTTGGGAGATTAAATATCTTTTATGGAAGGGCAATGTCTCTATTTTTCAATATAACTTTGTCTATTAAATTTATTCAAAGAAACATTTTTTTTGATGCTTGAAGACTAAGGCAATAATCTGATTGTTCTGTTTAGAAATTAAAAGTATATTTATTTATCAAAGAAAATATAGATATGTCAATCTTAATTAATTATAGGATAAAAATAATTTGAATTACAAGAAAAATATATATTTTGAATTTAGAAAATAAATTATAAAAAATCGCAATATAACATAACATAAAATAAATTGCTAATAAGAGTATTTGTTATTCCTTAAGCATCAATAATACAATTTTTTCTTTTAAAATAACATTTACAGCTATTAATTTTATAAGATTATTTTTTTAATCCACTGATATAATTTTAAGCTCACTTACTTAACTAATCCAAAGTTTGTTATATTATTATGGAAATAACAGCTATATTTATCTGCAGATTTGTTATTTCGGGTTAACGGTTATTTTAAATTTTCTGCGATCTGTTCTATTTATAGTTGAAAAATTATTTTTATTAAGCTCAGTTATAATTTTGAAATCATGTGAAATACTAAAAAAAAATGTACGAAAACAGAAAAAATTCTATTTATTAAACAAAAATCTTCTATTTCTAGTCTTCCATAATGATTCTTACACGATTTTGGAAGGATCAGTGATGAAATCAACTATAGACGAAAATATACACAAGTAACGAATTTTTCTTTACCCTCTATTTTAATGTATTAAAAAATAAAAATTTACTATGAGAAAGGTGTTTTATAAGCTTAAACTATTTTAATATTATATATAAAATTTCTTGCATGAAGAAAAAGAATATTTATTTCTTGTATGTTGCCATCTATATAATGTGATTCTTTATGATACTGCAAAATTATTAATGATTAAGTATCTTCTCAATATTATAGCACAAAATAAATAACAAAAAATTTATGCAAAAACAGAAATCCCAAATGGATATAATATAACAAGAGAGATTTATATCACTGGGTAGTTTGATTTTTGGCGATAAAATTTTGTATAAGAATACTTTAAAATCGACCTTTTCAAAGACTTACATAATTTTAATTCAGCTTCATCATCTTTACAATCTTCAGAGCATTCTATTCTTTAAACTCTTATTAATATAAGTATTTTACTTTATACTATGTTTCTGCTCAATAAAATTTATATAGACGGTAATTTAAACAAGATATATTATATAATTTTCAAATCGATGTGCCTTTTGATCTATTATATTATTTTAAGTAATTCTATGCTAAAGTAAACTATATTTCTATTTCAATTAAATATTTGACTACTAGATAGAATAAATTTTTATTTATTTTTCTGTCAAGATAATTTTCTTATTAAATTAGAAAAAAATCACACTTCTATTATATTACGGCTCACATAGTCTTGACAGTGAAATCTGACGAGTTCCATTGGTTAATTATGGTCATTGGCTTAGGATATATCAATAGGTTCTTAAAGGTATCTAGAATATTATTTTGATAATTATGGATGCAATAGTAACCAAAATAAAATTATATATACCATATTTCGTAGTATCTGATTGTGTGTTAACACAAAATACAAACATTTTCAAGTATAATTGTAATTATCAAACTGATCAAGGAATACATCAAATTAGAGGGCCAAATAAAAATGATAAATAAATATGCCTTGAATAGAAAAGGATATAAAATAGCATGTAAGAAGATATGATAAAGATTGTAGATGATGTGTGCTCACAATAGAATATTTAAGTATGCTTGAAGAAAAACATTAAAGTTTTATTATAGAAAATAAACTGTAATAAAATTTATAAATTATTGTTTGGGAACTGAAAGAAGACGAAATGGGGTATTATATTCATAGAATAATCTTTCAAGAGCATACTTGAGGTTTGATTGAATAATATCAAATAGTAAAATCAACAATACGAATGAACAAAATATTAATAAATTGTTTTATACCCCGTTTAAATGAAGTTAAATCCATAGCGTTTACAATTTAAAACATTGCAAATTGAATTCGAAAATTATTATATGAACTTTAGCAATTTTTTTTAAACGATGCAAGATTTTGACCCTCATTGGGATATTACATCTAAAACTATTATCCAATAAAATACTAAATTGTAAAATTGTTAGGTATTGATCGCATAAAACGTTATAAAGGTATCATGTGGTAAAATTATCATATAAAATATCTTGATTATTCTAAAATTGGCTACTCTTTACCTCAATGCATAAAGCCCAAAATAATTGCACAAAGATATGTTCTAAGTAGAAAACTAGATAAAAAATCTTTTTTAAAATCCATATATGGCAAATTTTCGTATTTATATCTATAAAATAAAATTTAAGTATTTCTGAACCAAGCCTTAGAAATGCTAGTGTACTATTTTGCGAATTCACATACCATATACCAAATGAAATATTTATGTTTTTGTTGATTTTTTTAAAACTAGTATTAGGTAGAAAATAATGCTATCTTAAATCATATTTTCTGTCATTTATAAACTTAAAATATAATATTGCGTCAACACAATTTTTTCGAAAAAATCAATAGGGTGATTTTAATATAGAATACTCGAAAGGATTATTTTGCTGTTAATGCCTTAAAATGTTTATATAAAATATAATATAACATTCTTTTGATATCTTGTAAGAAATTGTTTAAATTATACTAAAATATTTATATATTAAGATAAATTATATGTACATTTATTTATTAAAAATATCTATTTAGCCATATACTGTATGATATGGAGTAAAAAAACATTTAATATTACTACAAAAGCAAATTTAATGCAATTAAATAATCTTTTTTTAGTGATTCGACCATTAAAATTATTAATTAAAAAGGTAAAAAGATCAAATATGGACAAATAAAATCAAAATTTATCATCTACATTTGTCATGTTTTAGCAATATGTTAAGTCTAAAAATTTATGCCTATAATGTTGCTCTTTTTGTCGGTGATATTTATATATACATCCAAAAGTATATATGATACGACATTTTTTACTCTATAAGCAACTGAAAAATTCATAAATAATATTATTACTGTATTTTAATGAATTATGTGTCACAGAAGAAATTAAATCTGTTTGATGGACTCATTATAGATAAGATTAATTCACGCCTTTATGTCGCATAAAAAACAGTTAGATCGCTCATTAAAATTGATTCGTGTGGTTCTTCAATATCCAAAAATGCCTAAAATGTAATACAATCAGTCAAACGTGACATAAACAACAGAAAACGAAAGATAAGAGTCAAAAACAGGTCAATTCACATCAAAAAGAAAAATTCACTCAGTACAAAGATCTTATAAAAATAACAAGGATTTTAAATAGACGTGACAGGCTATAGAGAAATTATGAAAAAATATTGTTTATACAGCTTCCTGTTAAACTGTCTTTTTACTTATAAAAAACATAATTCTAGAGTATAAAATATCATATTTAATATAACTTTATTTAAACTTTATATTTATATGTGTTGTTTTTATATCGTCGGCCTAAAAATCACATTTATAATGCAAACCTTTATCAAGCTAATTGAGTTGTAATGATCCGTAGATACAAATACTAAGTTTTGTTATATAAAAATAAAATCTATTGCGGAGTCAACATTATTTTATAGTCTATGTATAAAACTATTGCATTTATTTACATACTTGATACATATGAATTTTCAAGTTATCTTCATTATCTGTAACAATATGCCTTATTTTTTGTATTTTCATAAATATAAAATGGATCTTAATACATTGTTTCATTTTAATCAGAATTTTTTTTTTAATATTATTATGGTACCTATATGTCTAAATATAGACATAAAATAATATTTAAGAAATCTTTGCATCGTAAATATGCTAAAAAATTATGCTCTGGATTTAAAAATTATTTTATTTAAAAATTTGTTAATTATTTTAAAATTAAAAAAGTGTGCGCTATATCATGTTGAAATATTTTTTCAGATGATATACCGGAATTTTTTTACTCTGAACTTGCATAATTAGTTTGATCTGAAGTTATTACCTTTAATTGGGTTATTTCCTTATATTATATGGAAAAAAGTGAATTGAAGTGATCTTCATTAGCGCAAAAACATTTAAATCATTGTTTTTTTACGATTGAATTGTAATTTGATCCTTAAAAAGCATATTTTTGTTTGTTTAGAGCTTTTAAAATTTTGCCGTTATTATTTCTTCTTCAAAAAAACATAAAAAATCATGTGTCACCCAATAAATATTTTTTATTGGGGATTTTTACGTTTATTGGTTTTATTTGACAATTTAAGCTATAATGATAACATATTGAAAGAAGCAGATTATTGCACTATCATTTATTATAATTTAAATACAAAAGCAAAAATTATTTATCTTGAATATCATAATTGCGAAATTCGTTTTAAATATGCATATAACGCCCTCAAAAAAGGAAAAATATTCTATTACTGTATATAATGAATATGCATTTAAAAAAAGTTAAATATGTATTATTTGCAATTCTAAATTATATATACATTTATTAATCGATACGTCATATGATTCACGGTCATGCTAAGGGTGGAAATATATTCTATTCTCTTGTTTACATAAAAAAGGTTTATTGTATATGATATATATAGCTGTTTATCTCCAATTTGAAGTATATTTCATACAGCATATTATAATTTCCCACAAAATAAATTTCAACAACCTGCCTGTAAGAAAAATTTAATCTTTGTTTAAAAATATTCTCAAATGATAATTGCCAACTAAAATTAAACTTTATATGTTCATAAAACATAAAATCAAGAACGTAAATTTATTCTTCTATATAATAAACTTGAATATCAAACAATAATAGAAAAAAACCACGACATATTTTTAATCGTTAAATTGACTAAGTCAAAGCCTTTATATCAACTGAATGAATACTACATGAATGTAAACCAGAATTCATGATGCTTTGATTAGAACTTGATCTGTAAATAGCAAATCTAGTATTTAGATGTTTAAATTCAACACAGCTTGGCAGATTTAAATATATTAAAATTTCATGTCTATAACCCTCAACTAACGCAAAGTTTGGTTATATATGTATAATATTTTGCATTTATCCATATATCTTTGTCTTCTAATAGAATAAAAATATTACAATCATATAGTACTAATAAACTTCGAATTCACCTTTGAAATAGAATTCGGGTATTAACACCAAAAAAAATCAAAATCCATTGATACTGTGACGTATGTTATATTTTCACGTTTTTACAAAAGTTTATTGGGTTGAAATATTGTTTAAAGGGGTAGCTTTTATTGGATATATTCAATTCAAATATAATGCATTTATTAATCTGTTAAAACTAAAAAAAGACAAATGCTTAAATGCAAAATTTAATATAGTAATCTAAATATAACAGATATAATTTTGTCTGTAAAGGACATATACGACCAATACATAATTTTATATGCAAAAATATATTTTAACATCTACAAGGTATTAATTTATAATAAATATATAGCATTTGTAAGCAGCTTTTAACGATATTTTTTATTACATTTAAATGTAATTTAAAACAAAAAAAAATTAGTTTGCAACTGTGAGTATAATTGCCAAAAACAGGAATTCTATTTATCAAAAGATTTAATTGTTCAAGTTGAATTCCTTAATGTATCATAATAAATTACTCTGTCGATTAGAATAATTATAATATATAAAATCGTATATGTGTTTTGTTAGATTCAAACATTTGTTATTAATATAAAAAAATAAATTTCATCTAAAATAAGCTCAAAATAGATTCAATCGAATATAATTTTATTGTTTTAAACATTATTTAAAATCTCGTTATATAAATAAATTACGTTTTTATAATAAGATATAAGTTAGATTTAGTATTTTTAGAAAATTAATCAATAATTTTTTTTGTGGTAAATAAATTGCTTTAAGGTACGGGTAATAAATTTTTTGATACATTAAAAACCTGCTAAAATATATTAAAAATTTATAATTATATATTCCTTCCAGCAATCACAAAATAAAATAAACCGATTTAATATTTAAATAAATTCAAATTTCCAAAATTTATTTTTTGTTGATAAAAATAACAGCAAAGAAAATATACAAATTCTTAACATTATCAATTTATACTTCTATATATATAAAATAAAAGTGGATTAATATTTTCAAATATAAAGCATATTAAAGGATAGAAATAAAATTTCAATTAATTATTAATGATTTCATTTTTTTTTATCACTGTTATATTACAGTACAATTATTATTGTTAACATTATTATTTTTTTTTCGAAATATTTTATTGTCTTACAAAAACGATGGAGGCCACAATTAGAGTATTGTTACTAGCTTTACTATTATTATTTTGTAGTAAAGAATAAAGAATGAGAGCTTTATTACAGGCTTCTCTGACTAAAAAATGGTAAATATAGCTTTGTGCAAAATTATCATATAAAAATGTAATAAATATATATAAAAATTTATCATTTAATTTATTTAATAAATAAAACTTATATATAAATTACTGTGAATGGCTTCTTTAACACAAATATAATAAAGTTTATTGATTGATTAATATAAAGTAGATCTGCAAAATTTTTATATTATGTCAATTAATGGATATTTGAACATAATTTATAATATCTTTATTTTTTACCATTAAAAATACCCACAATTTAAATGGATCACATTTGATTTCATTGCATTTTAAATTTTTGCCTATATTTTTATAATTCTAATTGCTTCCTTATATAAAATCAAGAAAATTTAACAAAATAGTAAAAAATATAATGTATTGCCTTACCGCTTTTTTTAATTATCGGATTTACAATATAAGAGACTTTATTTTATTATTTTATTATTTTAATAAGTTTTGAAGATAAAATATGTCCGTAGATATTTCAGTAATGATAGATGTCTTGAAAGTTTATTATAAAGTAAAAACTACAACTAATCCATGTTAGTTATATAAGACGTTCATAAAATCGTTTTTTTGAAAAAATACACTTTATGATTTTAATACCAATTATTTTTTTAAGAATAGGTTATATTATCAATAATATAAAAATTATTATTATGAACATTACTAGTTTTACAAAACTTTATTCGTATTTTTACAATATTATGAATTCGTGATTAAAAGATATTACCATTTATAATGTTTTATAAAAAATAATAAATTTTTGAAATTCGCCACAATATTACGACAAATAACACCTATTTTTATGTATGCTGATAATATTTTTGATTTTTAATTTTTTAAGTTTTATCAAAATGATGATCGTATCGCTTTATAGATAAAATAAGGGAATATTAGATATGCATAAAAATTTCTAATAATTTAAATATGAATTCTTTAACAAATGTGCGATCATATAGCAAAGAAAACATTCAAATTTTATAATATTGTTTAAAATATAATCACAAAAACTATATTTTAAATTTACTATTGGAAAATAATATGCTAAAAAATAACATTGATTTGCATTATGCCTATAATTAACAATCCGAACTGTCAGATTTATTATTTTGTATTTTTTGATTTAGATACAATTATGGATATTTTATTATATGTGATTACGTAATAATAAACGATTTTCTATGTAGTTTACTGTACTACTTGGCACACAATCATGCAACAATCGAATTTCATATATCTTGAAGAAACATAATTTCGAACATCTTAGCTTCTGGATTAATTTTTAGATAGCCAATTATTCATATGTTTAATTCGCATAATTTTTCACGTCGATCTACTGCTTATAAGAACCATTCCTCCAAAACAATGGGAACTAATAAATTATAAATACGGATAAAAAAATGAATTCTTTCGTATTTCGGGTAACAAAAAACACTAATTTGCGCTTAGATCATATTAAATTATGTATATTTATTATCGTTTATCCTGTCAACCATTGATACAACATAAATTTTTGTTTCGATATTTTCAAAGTTTGTGGATCTGTATCAATTAAGCATTCTTATCGATATTTAGTTACGGTGATAAAAATAGGTTCGAATACTTGTGATCTCTCCGGTTTGAGATCTTAAAGTTTTTCAGATTTTCACTAATTTATATTCATCTTAAGCAGAGAAATTTGATTAATATCTTTATGTCTCTGTTCTTTGTCAAGCGAAAATTCTATGCATTCTTTGTGTGCTGGTTCAAATTCCATAGCAAAATCTTCTTGGTTTATGTGTGTCATATAAGATTTAAGGGATGGGCATTCGTCTTGTCTATGGTCATAAAATTAGAAGTGGCTTCATCTTCGATATTAAATGATTAACAAGCGAATAAAATATAGCATAAAATGTGTTTCATTTCATCTTGATTCATGGCCTTTGATATGGGTATTTTAGCTTCATCATTGTATTCTAAGTTATCCAAAAGAACCGATACTTCTTTTTTCTGCCAATAATAATATTTCTTGGCTCTTTCGCGTTTTTTTGTTGCTTCTATCGATACAATTTACATTTTAAGTACTACAGTATCTAATTTGAATTTTTATACATCAATATATCTTGTTCACTTATATTTTCATGGTTTGTGGAATAATATTTTCTATCTTGTTCTGTCTTTTTATTGTATTGAAATTGTAATTCTTTATTCATAATTTCTTTGGGTTTATTTAATAAACATCTATATATTAAAATAAGATCACAGATTCCTTATATCAATGAAATAGAATAAATTTAATCATTATGTATACTATCGTTGCTTATTATCATCTTCGAAGCTGAACATATTAAATTCCAATATATACACTTTGCATACATTGAGCTTGTATCATAATTTAAAAAAAATTATGCACCGGTATTTTAATGATATACTATGATGGTTGTTGGCAAGTTTATTGTCTAATAAGATATTCTCTCATTTTCTTTTCTATGACTGATTTGTCGAATATATTTTTTCTATCTCCAATGCCAGAAATCTAATTTTTATACACAATGCAGTTATTTGCTTTTAGTTTTAACAAAAATATTTTTTTAGCGCAATAATAAAGATTTTAAACACTAATTACAAAGTTTTTTATTATAACTCTAGTTATATGGGTCATATTCACCATAGATGGTAAACCTAAACTGTAAAAGATCAAGAATTTCCTTTATATAGTATAATACTTTTGATTCTACGCTAAAAAAAAATTGTTCATGTAAGCTTGAAAAATGATAATACGATTTTTGAAGTTATAAGTATATATAAATTGCAATTTATGGTTCGTTCATATAAAATAATTGTATATATTTGTATATATTTAAATTATCTTTTTTGATTTTATCTAGAAGTAACTGTGCACGTTAAAACATTATATATGATCAAAAAAATTTTCATTGAAAAGAGGCACTTAAATTACAATTTAGAAACTTTAGAGATAAATAATAGTTTTTGAATGCTTTAAAGCAAGTTAGCAGGTATGATCAGATTCAAATGATATTGGGTTATATATTTATATTTCTTATGATGTTATCAAACATTTTCTACTGCACAGAACAAATATGAATTAAAAAAAGCCTAAAAACTGTTTTTTATTTACTTAAGTAAAAAAACTGATTTTTAATATTTAACCTATATACGCCATTTTTAAATTTTAGCAAAATTTGATTGTATTTATAAATAATATAAACCAAAGCTAGGAATTCCATTTGAAGGCATTAACACTCAGAAAATATATAAATTTAATTTCTTTAAAACACCATATATTTAAAAAAATCAACTATGTATATAATGCATCAATGTCTGCAGATTTTTGTTTTTGATTTAAGAAATATATTCATTCACAATTTTTTTTGTTTATATAATATATTTTTAAACTACAGACATTGTTTCGTAAAAATTCTACATATATATTTATACACTCTATATAAAATGTTTTAAAAAAAAAGGCAAACAATAAATATAAAAAAAAATTGGAATCAACATATATAACTTAGATTATCTTTTTTATATAAGATAGATATTTATTATCTTATACAAAATTTCTGTTGCAGGACGTGATCTTATTTTAGCTAGATTTCCCCAAGATTCTTACATTTTCCATGCCAAGCGTCAAGAATAAGCATTTTAATCATACATTAAAATATAACATACTGTCAAGAATTTAAATCATATATTAAAATATAAAGTATTGTCAAGAATATAAATCATATATTAAAATATAATATATTGTCAAGAATTTAAATCATATATTAAAATATAATATATTGTCAAGAATTTAAATCATAAGAAACGAGTAGCTTTCTTATTTTATATTTAATCAGGGTTTCATAAAATACAAATATACAACCTACTTATTGAAAATTTATCGTGAATATCTAGATTTTAAAAAAAAAAGTTTCTTAATATATCTGTCTAAAAAATTAAAAATAAATGCGAATAGAGAAATATACAGCAAATATCCAAATATTATATTGCAACATGTATTTTTCTGTGTGTATAATGTTCACATTAAGCATTACTAAAAATTGGTCAATGTAAAATATATATTTTCGGGTATATGCATAAAAATTCAATGTGATTTACGCATTACTAAACCATTTTATGATTTATTTTAATAAATTCATTAAATTATTTTTTGATGGTTGGCATTATTTACATGGCCTATAATTTTATTCTTGTAAAAAAAATATAGCATGTCTGAAAATCATATTTTAGTTTATATTTTTTGTTTCTTACAAGAATACTTTGTAGATTTAAAAATCAAAAAAATTGTTATTTTCTATATAACTATGATGGTTTTTACTTTTATATCTTTTTTTCAAGTGATCAATATAAATAAATGTATAAAACCCCTCAGGATAGAATTCAATGACTTATAAACGGTTGAAAAACCACTTTAAATGCTTTATTGAATTTTTTTTTTCATGCTTATTATATATATCTAGGCAATATATAATTTCTTAATACATGTAACTGGGAATATTTTATACAGCTTTTTATTATTACCGTATCACATAAAAAATCCATATAAAAAAATTTGCAGTTTTTTACAAATTGATTCTATTTAATATTGAATAATTTTTTCAAAAAGAGGTTTTTTCCATTTCATAGATTTATCATTGCTTTTAAATTAATATTATACTTTAGAAATATCTTCAGATATTGATTTTATTGCATATTTCTTATACATTTAAGTTATCTATACATATTATCGTCTTTAGAAAAACTAATCATAAATAAAAAAAAATTTCGCAAAATCGCATAATCCGTTTTTGTATATGTGTATAAAATTAAGATAATATTTTTCGTTGGGTATAATTTTAGTGTGTCTTTTATATGATTTAGGAAAATATAACACGGGCAGAAAATCCGAATCCTGATCCTACAATATATATAAAGCTCGTAACTAATTTAAAATATTATAATTACCATCATGCAAAATAAATTATATGATTATACAAAATGAATACTCGGCGAGAATTCCATATGAAATTATCCTCGGATCAGACATATAAAAAATTTAATTTTGCACTTTTACAACAAAAAAAAAGAATATTGACATTTTGTGTTGCATTTAAGTTTTTTATACTGCATTTATATGATAATTGTTACTCAACGGCATAGTTTAGCGGTCAAAAAATATATAATCACATATTAAAATTAGTATCAGACATATTATTTTTTGCTGTACGCTCTATCCGACGCATATAAATAAAACCTGTTATTAGATATGCAAATAAAAAAGAACAGATAAAGCGATAATTTAATATTTTATATAAGTTGAATCGTAAAAAATGTGCATAAACTCTATTAGTCTTAAATCGTTCTTGCATATTTTCATTATAGTTGTTGTTATTTTAATATTTTTCTCTAGATATTCTATATTTTATTCGCTTTATTCCACCCAAGAAGTAAATTAGAATAAGAAACGATGAAATGAACATTTTTGTGCGTACGCGGTTGCTTTAAATTCCTTTATTTTTGCTCATTGTAATATTTTCTTATATTTTAGGCTAATTATATAGATTAAGAAAATAAATAAATTTATAATACATAAGATAATACATTTATGGATGATTTCATGCAAATAAAAACAATAAAAAAACATTAATAAAGGTATAATATTTCTTAAAATAACGGCTTCATATTTATTGATAGAGATGGTATTTTTTTCGTAAAATATTTCATATAAATATGCAAACAGATATATATTTAAGAATGAAACTTATAAAGACATACATCTAAATGAATGAATGATAAATAAATAAATAATTTCAATTCTTAGAATTTTTCATAAGGCTATAAATAAGTGTAATTCATGATATAAAGAGCAGAATTATACATAAATTGTATAAATTTATGCAAATTATAGTCTTTTTGCTATATTGACATTCCAGCACTTACAATACGAATGTGAGGGCTTAATTATTTCAAGTAGATAATAATTTAAAATTTTAGTTAATGAATATTAATGTATCAAAAATCATTACAAAATTAAAATTGTAGCCCCCAATAAACCAAATCTGAAAATTACAAATTTGAACTTCATACAAATAGATTTTAGGTAATTAAATCATTGGGTTCGTTTTATTGAAGTCTCAACACATGAGATTGATTTGATAATATGAGGCGTGGTTAATATACTATAAAGGTGATATTCTAAGATTAAAATACTAATAAAACAATATACAAGACTCATTTACGCTGTACACATTATGCCAAACCTTCACGTATGATATTTTTGCAGAAATGCGTCATAATAATATTGAATTTACATTAAGAAATATTATCTTCCTATAAATCACTGAAGAAGCTAAAATTCTTTCATTGTTAAAACCAAATATGTTTTTGCAATGAATTATGGGTGAGATTTATTTTTATAAGACAATAAGAATATTCTAGTTATATAAATCGATTCAAATTTTAAATTTTTTGATTAAACAAAAAAATTGATATACAATCTAATTAGAGGTGTTTTTTATGTCATCACACCGATAAAAACAAGAAATTTGCACATTATTTATGTAAATAACATTTAGATAGCCTATTTGACAAAATATTGGAAAAAAATAATGATTAACTATCTTTATATTAAAGTAATAATTTAAAGTATAAACTAAAATTAATATTGCACTTTCGTAATAATCAATAGTAGCAGGAAATCAATTGGATTATTTTACGTTTTCTAAATGTCAATAAATACAAAAATGATAAATAAATCGAGTAAACTAATGCATAAATTTTTAAAATATCAATATTTTATTTTGACAAGTTTTTATTGGCTATTTGATCCTACAATATCTTTGCATATCGTATATTTGCATGCGATGATTTTGTAACATAACTACCCCTTTTCAACCATCAGCCAGATATTGAGACGGTTCAAATGCCAAAACCATGAAATTCTTACAATCCACGTATTTATGTGGATTATAGGAGTCAATTAAATCGCCGATACTGTTCAGAATTACATAGCTGTTGATAATTTTTAAGACTGGGTAAAAATATGTCAAAGGAGATTAAAAGTCAACTTTTATAAAGAATATATCACCTATACACACATATATTACCTAATTTTTTTTGTACATAGTAATACTTGAAATATTCCCTTTAAACGTAAAAATCAGATAAAATATTAAATGAATGTATATAAAATAATTTTGTTATTACTGTATCATCAGAAAACAGATTAAATTTCATATGATTCTAAATAGCCCGGGAAAACATATTATATTTATTTTTTTGCATAGAACACGTTTTAATATATACAAAAATATCATAAAAAGCTATATAAATATTCTTAAAAGAAATTATAATCTTTCATGCTTAACAAGTAATATTTTTTTGATATAAGACGAAATGCGTCAAAAATAGAATAATTTAGTCTAAGCAGATACAAAAAGTCATATATTTGATTTTTTTGCAGCCCGTTATATTCTGTCAATTCTATTTGACGTACATAATTTGTTTAAAAAAATTAAATTACTTTTTTTGCCTATTTTTGCGGACCATAAATTTGGTACATAATCAAAGCCATAAATCATCATCAAATAGCATTGATATATAGTTTTTTTTACCATGTATTATCAAAAAAATTAACAATTTGCAAATTTACTAAATATGATACCACGAAATCTACAGTAAATGTATTATTTGACAAAATATCTGTATAAAATTCGTATATGCCTAAGAGCAAATTTTGAAAAAAATTTGTGGTGTATAAAGGCGTCAACTTATTAGTTATATGCATTTAAATAATTTTTTTTAGTGAATTTTACTTTGTAATTTATATTTATTTCAGATATATTCTATAAAATATATAATTTTTGCCAAGTTAAACCTCTAGTAGATGTTATTATATTTCAATTATATTTATCATAACAATCCCAGCCTTAAAATCTTTTTTTGTTGCTACGTTCAACCATGAACCGAGTACATATCATTAAATGGATCGCTGCTAGTATAAACATTATTATGCAGACGTTCTCTATTTTCTATATTTGTTTTACATCATAAATGAAATTAGCCATAGATTAATTTATTTAGATACTTTTATTCGAATACTTATAAAAAAAGTCAGCTAATTTTATTTTGGTCCAAAAAATACTTTTAGTAAAAAATCCTGGTAATATCAGCAGTTTTAGTATATAATAGTATCTATGTTAATTTACTCCGTATGTGACAACAAATCATTTTGTTTTCTGCAGGAAAAGAGCCACATTTTTTGATTAAAAAATAAGATTTTCAACAAAATCATCCAGAAGAAATTAATTAATAATGTAAATTTTTTTAAATTTTATACTGCTAATTAAACCTGCGTAATATTTTTTCTGTTTACTTAAAGTTAGATTGTCTATTTTTATGTTCTTATACGATAATTTGGGGGCTGATTACAAATTTTTGCCGTTAATATAGAAAAAATTGATATTTAAGTAAAATGTAGAATTTTATACAAATTTTGAAAATTTCACTTATTTTAAATGATTTTACATCTTTTAAAACAAGATATTAGTTTATTTATCTCTTATATACATTATACTTTGTTTATGATATGCCCTTTAATTTCTTTATTTTTTTATGGATAGATTGGAATAAAAAGATATGTTAAAGTAATTTTCATTTAATTAATGACTTATACTCATGGAAAATGTCCTTGTAATAATATATAAATATTAAAACCGTATGAATTATTATAATGAAATGATTTCTTAGGCTTAGTATTTTAATATACAATAGTCTAATATGTCAAGACTAAAATAACAAAAAATAAATAAATCAAGTAAATTTGACATAAAACTTGCGAAATAAAAAATGCAGTTTATATAATACCCTATATTATAAAAATTTAAGATAAAATGACAAATACTAATATTGAAATATTAGTACAAAGCACGTATAGACTGACTTAACACACTCTAACACAAAGATTATACAACATATTACAAATTTTTTTTTGCAAATTCTAGAAATTTTTATTGCATGTGATTATTTTATAGAAAAAGGTTTTCAAATCTGTCTCGCTAATTATAAAAAAATGTTTGATATTATTTATTCAAAGGTTTACCAAAAAAATCTACTAATAATTAGAAAATTCTTAAATATTTTACGATAAGTAGCTGTCAATTTTTTTTTAGATGTATGTAAATTGATTATTCATATATGCTAATATGGAGTAAAGTTAAGAAATAAATATCTATATATATTAATTTTACATATGAAAATTCATTTTAAGCTTGAATTTGCATTGAAATTTTGTTTAATATTTTCATTGTATATAATAAAAAATTTAGCGGCTATTTTTAAACATACTTAAAAAACATTTCTGTTCGACTAGTGTAATTAGCTAGTATTACTAAAAAAATAATTTATATACTATTAAAGTATTGTGATTCTTTAAAAATTTAAATAAAACTATTTAAAAATAGAATCATAATCAATCAATAAGTAAAAATTTAAATGCTTATTATAAGCCATATCATAATATTATATAATATATTAAATTGATTAAAGTTTTTTTCATTTAACTCAATTTGTTTGGCCTCTATGCATCCTATGTATTTAACTGGTCTGATGATCAAGGATAACGAAACTGTGATATTAGTTCATTTAATCAAGCTAGATTCCACGTTTTGTGCAATGGATTTGTTTTCGAAATCATAGTACCAACTCTTATTATAGGCATAAAGAGCTTTTTATCACTTATTAATAATATGATGAACCTACTTGGCGAAGAAAAGAAGGGCAATAAGTAATTTTAAAATCGAATAATTTTCCTCTGAATATTTCAAATTAAAGATAAATTGAATAAAAAACATTCTTCTAAGATATATGTTAAACAAACCTGGTTAAGAAAAATAGACGCTTAAATGCCAACATTTATTTTGTTTTTTTTTGACAAAAAATACTTTTTAGTCAAGTATAAAATCTTTTACTTTATAAATGTATAAGAAAAGCATTTAATAGACGCATGTTATAAAAGTACGAAAATAAAAATACTAAAAAAATCATGTATTTATAATACAAACGCGATAGTGCCATACATAAAAGAAAAGGAAAGTTTGCTCACTAAATACAATAATTCATATATATGAAAATTAAAATCTTCAGCTTAATCCAAGAATATACAAAAATTATATAAAAGAAATATACTAGAACAGTAACTCTATAAAAGAGAAAATCATTGTTTATATCGTAAAGATAGTTGTATATAAGCAAATTTATCAATAATTCTCTACTGGGAATATAAAAGGTTTTTAGTAGCTTATATATTATAAAATAAATAAAAATATATTTTTCATATATGAGAAATATATTTATCAAGAATTTTATTAAAATTTACACTAAATGTTAAGGAAACCGAATGAATTTAAAAAGGGTTTAAATAATTCTTATTTTATATTACATAAAGTTTAAAAAATTTTAGACATATTTAGCCACAAGTTTAAAATACATAACAGATCTAGTTTAAAAACATTTTTAATGATTCATATATTGTTAGCTATGCGCGAAATACGAGTAATGGAATAAATTTATTTAAATTAAATAGTTCACATCTATCTTCAACTACTAACTAAAAAAGAGATGTTTATAAGTCTGTTAATTTAATATTATTGTTGATTTATAATTTAAGTATATATATTTGAGCCTTGTATGTAAAAAAAACAGTATAATCAAAATAAAAAAGGATTTTTTGTAATTTTTATAGAGGTTTTAATCATAATATATTGTAATATCTTAGCACATATACTTCATATGATTATATGTCTAATTTCCGAATTTTTTTGGATATAAAACATTTTCAGAAAAAAATTAGATTTCATCTGCCAAGCATCTTCAAAGTAGTGTTTCTAATTATTATCTTTATGTTAAATATCATGGCAATAAATTTTTTCTAAGTTTAATTTTGGAACAAATAGTATTTTAGTAATTAAAACAACACATATTGAACTATTTTTGATTTTAAATGTTGTTAAGTCCATTTAAAAAAAATTTATTATGATATCGCGCACTAAAAAGGAATGAAAACAATAAACAATATAATTTATAGGATGGAAATTTTTTTCGACTTAATACGTATCTATAAATAGGCTAAAGAATATGAAGTATGTGATTAGTTTAAAGTATGTAATTAAGCATGCTAAATATAGTTAAATGTACATAAAAAGAAAAAATACAGAAAATAAAAAAAAGAATTGCCATTTAATACGTAAATCATATTTAAAAATAGATACTTGCTATTTGAACTATTTGTAATCATAGTTTTCATTATATATTTTTTCTTTTTCTTCTATATTTTTGAAATACGTTCATTCATCTTTTATATGTAGTTTTTATTAAATAACATATATTTACTTTTGTAGCTTATGAGGTTAAAAATTTAAAAATACGTTTTCTAAACGTAAAAATGACAGTTTTGGTTTTTAAATTTTTTTTTGAATGCATAATTTTAAGTTTGTTTAATTTTCTAGTCCTTAATAATGTCAGTTAAATAAGTAAATATATTATCGATTAATACAATAAGCATGAATATATAAATATGAAAACATTATCTAAAAAATAATATAAAAGCGAAAACATCCACTTTTTATTCATGAAGCTTTTTTTATAAAAATTATACCACCTCTAGCACATTTATAATATCTAAAATTCCGTAAGTGATAAATTTGAAACATGCGTATTATCAAGTTTATGAAATACGGCAAAAAAAAATATAACTAGTATTAAAATGCAGAAATGGTTTATTTAGTAAATTGTTGCGCAATTTATGGGTCTTTTCCGAGAAAGAAATCATGGTTTTTTAAAAAGAAAATTTAAAATTTTTATAAAACCTTAGCATATTTATAACGATAAGTTTAAGGTTTATAATTGCATAAAAAACCAAAAAATATAGGAAGATGAATTTCGGATATTACTTTAGAACATAAGTGTCATAAATGGATAATAAAGGTACCCTAAAGGTATTTATTGCCTGAGCATTTGTAAATATTTTTGAGCGAAAATTTTGTCTTTTTATCAAGAAATCTTTTATACAATAAAAAGCCCTTTTTAGAGTTATAAAGTTGATATCTTTTTATATAAATTATCAAACATGTAAATGCACAACTAGCGCGTTATCTATACTACCTATAACTAATATATATGCTTTTAATGTGATATGTTACTATTTTAACATCATCGTAGCGGTTTACAAGCTATTTTTTGTAATCTTACGTCTTTACCATGTGGTTTCTAGTTAAGCACATAATTCACAATAAACTTATGATGTCACCTAGTCTTTTCTGGTTGAAAAGACAGAAACTTACCTCTGTTGTTAGAATGGCTACATGCAAAATTGTGTTAGTCAAAAATTTTATATTTTAACGAGGTTTATTCAGAACCTTTTAGTTTGATGTAGTTATAACCTAGTCAAAAAATAAGCTTGATTATGCCCAGTGGGCCTATGAATTTGAGAAAAAATACTTTAAGATGTGATTTTGAATGTTAATCATACTAAGTTTTTTTTTTACAATTTACCCTGTAAAAATGATCTTCTGAATTCTTTAATATATTATTGCCGAAAGATCCTTTTGAGTTATCCGTGTTCAGTATTGTTTTTGATCTTAATAGGTGTAAAGAAAGACAAAAGTATAATAATATAGCACAAAATGAAGGCCCATAAATGAAATATCATATTGAATATTGGGATTTTTTTCATGCTGAAAGAAAAAAACATAGTCAAAAAATATTTACTTTAATTACAAATCTTTAAAAAATTTAAAGACGAATTTCCATTTAAATTCAATCT